>NW_024879340.1:5748-5824 GCF_018340385.1 Cyprinus carpio
GCTGAATCTTTCGGTACAACCAAGGGTTGGTGAGTGTAACTCTATCCAAAAGAACCTTTAAGACCAGTATCCTCTG
>NW_024879340.1:6010-6607 GCF_018340385.1 Cyprinus carpio
CCTTCTGAACTACGACATGCCAGTAAAGATAAATTGAGAGAGGGAGTACTGAGAGAAACTTAATTTCCGATTTTCTCCTTTTAAGTTTTTGGTACTGCTGTCGGCTGATAGGAATTGTACCGTAAAGGATATTTAGCGCTACTTCGCAGAGCGTTAAAATGAGTTCATCGGACGACGACTGTAAAATAAGACGTCGTTGTTTAAGCGTAGATTTATGTAACATCTTTAGCAGTGGTAAATGCTTACAAAGCTTAGCGGACATGACGAATGATCAGATTCGTCTTTTTTTCTGGAGGTAGACCACTTGGTGATCGGAAAGCAATCCCGTTCTGAGCCGATATTGTTCCGGTGTTTTTGCTTTATAGTCTAAGATAAGGTACCCGTAAGGCTGACTCGTAGCATCTTAATAACACGCCATAAAGTATTTTGCATTGGTCGGATACATCTGCTTCACTAATACCATCACCTGATTAGCGTCCCATGGATTTTTAAACAAAATTAAATAATTTGTGTTCAAGCTGATGGTTCTACTTTATTTACCTTGAGCGAATAAATTTTGCACTATATAAATAGCGCTAAGATTACGGTGATGTACAA
>NW_024879340.1:8222-8329 GCF_018340385.1 Cyprinus carpio
TGTAAAGTGCTAGAAGTTTGTGTTAAGTGTATCCTCTGCTTGGCAGGGAAGTTTTAGAAGTGTCCTGTTGTGTCAGAAAGACTTTACAAAATGTTGAGAAGGAATGA
>NW_024879340.1:9224-13099 GCF_018340385.1 Cyprinus carpio
AGAACTTTTTCAACCTGACCATTTCCGCTAGCTTCGCTCATCATACCATCCAAAATCAGAAGATTAGCTTTGTTGTGTGGTAATAAATGATCATCATTTAGAGACGTTGGTATTCCTTCAACAAATTTAATGTCATACAATTTAAGCAGGTCATCGTACAGAGGCTGCCAACAGTTGTAAATATAAACAATATTTTCAATTTTTTTAGAAATCATATTTAGACCATTTTCCATCAGTCGTTTTACAAAATAGGTCTTGCCACTATTGGATGGACCGCTGATCACACACGAGAACGGATGAATAAGTCTAAAGTCAAACTCAGAAGCATCCTGAACCCCTCTATGCATCATATAATCAGTAGCCATAAGGGTGTTGAAATTGGGTAAAAGTCTGCACTTATTATACACCACTTTGAACCTTTTCTCGACTGACTTGTTGTGCAGTGTGAGGTGCTTTTTATCTCTCACAATGTTTTCAGTGTGAGCCAGGATGTATTGTGTATTGTTGGGAGATGTCACTTAGCCGTTAACCAGACCAATCAGGGAGTCTAAGCGGATAGCTTGGGAATTTCTAGTGTTCAGCATTATACCCTTAGCCTTCATGCACACTTTTCATTTGGCAGTACGATAGCCGTATGATTTCGGACCGCTAGAACAGAACTCTGTGATGTAATCGCTGCCCCCTATTTCATCCGTCAGCTCCCCCAAATGATCCCCCAGTGGAGGCATTCAGTCACCGTCCCTAGAAACAAAAATGACGCTGTTGGTGTCCGAGTATAATACTCGGTCGCCGAGTTTGTCTATCAGGTCGTACAGCTCCAGTTGGCGTGAGCAGTCGTAAAGGCTCCTATAAACACATTAATGTTGTGCGTCTGACAAACATCCCCTTTGAGGGGGCGATGTTGTACAAGCGCAACATCGTCTGAGACGAATGTGAAATATTTCAGGGTATCGGTTTTACCAAAAACGATACTGGTGAATTCTTCAGGGTCTTTCACAAGGATGGTTTGTGTTAAATCCTCTGTCATAGAGAATCAAAACAGCGTATCCGTCCTTTGCGGGAAATGCCAAACATCGTCGACCTTGGCCACAATGTAGCCCTTCTCGATTGCTTTTAAAGGTTCAATACTGACCCAACACCCCGAGAGAGCCCTCTCCTCATCTGTGTGGTTACAGCTTGATGTCTGGTTTTCCGTCTGAGCGCAGGTCCGTCATAAAGGTCTCTATTTTCAAGCCGTACGCGTTTTTGCAGAATCTCAACCTTGTCGTCAAACCATCTTCTGAGAACTCCGAAAGGTACGCCTGACAAGGGGTGGGTATTATGGGGTTCAAAGCGGCATTCGCGGCCCATGGATAAACAACCATTAACAATCTCTGTGCCCATACTTCGCCCCGCTGTCCTGTTCAGAGTAACCGCCTAAAAAGTAACGGGCCGATCTGCACTTCCCCATGATTTAATGCATGCAGAATGTCTATGTTCAGGTTCACTTACTTCACATACTCCAGCTATCTCGACCGATGCATTAGAGTGAGTCTTGCTGCGCTGGACATGCATGCTATTATTATGCTTCAGGGCCAGCGCGGTTCTCTTTCGAGGTAATGTACTTTTGAAGACCCCCATACAACAGCCCGCGAAGAGTGGTAAAGCTGGAACTTGATCGAGATCGGCACAGTCTATGAACGCTTTCTCTGTATTTCCCTCATGCATGCTTTCAATGTGATTAAGACAACGCCGCATTAATAATTAGACGCTGCAATACCTTTCTGAAACGAAAGAAATTACCCTGGTGACTGTGTTATATATACCACGGGCCTAACTTTGGCCTGGTCTTTTATCCCACATACAGCCACACCAGTAAACTTTTTTGTCGGGGTAGGGACCCACATAGTTCCTTGCATTTTCTCTCCTATTGAAATGATGAGGGAAGTATCCTTTTCAGCAGTGGTCAGGGTTTAGAGCTGCAGGCATCTTAGACAGAGCCATCGGGATGAAACTGTAACTGTCTATGTAACGCTGAGCAAAAGCTTCATTGTACATGAAGATTAATTTACATCCTTGCATGATGATGTCGAGAGTAAGACGCGCTTTGCAAAAATACTCGAGGATTAGAAAAGAGTCGAATCTGGAAGCGTAATGGGCTATGAAGCAGTAGCCTTTGTATCGGGTTGTCTGAAGCGGTTAATCAACCGTTCCACTCAGTTGGTACCTTCAGCTACAAAATGTTCGCCATCAAAAGTGATAGCGCAAACGAAATTGGCGACTTCCATTTTCATAACGAGTTTCGAAGTCCTATACTTCTTGCTAGGCTCCTTGGACTGCTGGGGTTGTATGTAGCAGAAATGTACCCCTTGGTCATGCAGTTCTGCCCCACAATTGCAGCATCGGAAAGGTGCGCATTTGTGATGATCAACTGGACCTATAATTTCGTACCGTCTGTTACATAGTTTGCAATATTTTATAATGTTGCAAGGGACATTCTCTTTGCCGGGTGGGGTCTTCTTGTGCATGTCGTAACAATACCTCGAATTACAAAAGCGTAGACAATCGGGACAGTGAATGGTTCTTTTAGGGTATTTGTAACAATCTCGGTCAAAACAAACGTTACAGACATGCTTACAATGGTGATTTTGACTACTTGTGTACCTTTATAGCAGAATTGACAAACTTAGGTAGCACCTATGAAAGCCGTCAGATTGACAATCATGTAGTAATGTTCATCGTGTAAATAAAGAAATATGGTTTTAGGATGAATTTCTGTATTATTTTTGAATGTTTCTAACGCTCCTGCACTCGTCCTGTAAAATATGACAATTTTGATGTCTAGCAGATTTTTAAACTTTGCTATATCATGAAGACTAGTGTTGCTTTCATCAACGAAAATGATGACTAAATATCGTCGTAGACGAACCTTTATCATGTGATGAAAACAAGACGAGACGCAACGTAAATGCTGGTCATGTGACGATGACTATAATTAAATGTATAATACAATATTGTTAATGAATAAAAACGAGACTAAATGTGGTTTACAAAATAAAAACTATGCTAAAATGTCTCTTCATTTTCGTTGACCAAAACGAGATGAAATGAAACGTTATAACGTTTTTTCGTCTCGTTTTGTCGCGTTATTATTTTTCAGTATTTCTGTTTCCTATGTCTCACTGCGCAGACGCGACCAACGTCACTTCCTCAAGCCCCACTCGCGGCATTAGAAGACTACAACAAACAAAGTTAAGCAGGATTTATACTTTCGCCTGGCTCTGCTGACTGCGAGCGCACCTTCCCAAACGGAATCACCGGTGAGAAGTCTTTGCCAGTACAAGTCTTGTGATGAATGAGTTGATGAATTAATAATTTCTTTATGTACAAACTTAAAACAATCTTAAACTATTGGCTGTATTTCGCATCAAACACAAGAAAACTTTAAGCACATAGTGTGAATTCTAATTCTATTTTATACAATTAAAATAAAACGTACTTCAAATAAGAAGCCTTGGACAAATTATGCAAGCATTTTTTTTTATTCCAAAAAAACGTTTTCTGTCAAAAAGCACCTGATGGAGTTTGAACTTCACATTAAACTGCTTTTGTTTCACACAAATGCCGGCACAGACCTGCATGTTCGGCTAGAATCGCCCTGAACTCATGCATGTTCGGATCGAACAATGCATAAAGTTACAAAATGCTGTGCACTCCATACGCAAAATTAGTTGGACACTCAAGCGAACTTCAGGCAACACAGCGATGGCGATCATATTTTCCGTGCTCACCCAAATGAACTTGAGGCTGATGCAGTATAAAATCAGCCTTGACACAGAAAGGGACCAATTCGTCTTTGGGAGAAAAATTTGCTGATTTTTTTTTTTTTTTTTTTT
>NW_024879340.1:13238-15452 GCF_018340385.1 Cyprinus carpio
AAGAAAACGTGTCCCAAAGTTGAGTGTGCATTACCCTTGAAGTGCGTGAGATGCCCGCCTTCACAGGATTTCCTAATCTGGCCACTCAGGTAAGCTTCCGATTAGCGCCTGTCGGCTAAAGCAACGGTGCGAGAAGAGCGCTGACGAGGACAGTCCTGCCAGGACAGGTGTGGGAGCCAGAACTGCTCTCGCTTTTGTTTTTTAATGATTTACTCATAATGGAGGAGGACGGGTGATGAACCTCAGGCTTCTAGCCAAGACCCGAGGCCAGTATAAACTACACTGGTTTGCTGCGACCTTGTCGGATTACAACTTTAAATGCAGGTACTGGCTTGGAGCTTAATTGAATAATGTAATGATACACACCAAAAAACTACAAAATACACACATAGTTCAAATGCTGACTGATTTTACAAGTACTTATGTGTTTATTGTCTTGACCATAATATGTATCAGGTTTGAAATCCATATTTTTTTATAGGCAGTTAACCATAAAATAAAATCAGGCTTAAAAAAAAAAAAAATAGAGTATAGTACAGCTTACTCGTCCGTTAAACTTTAAATTTAATAACCTTGAACATAATAGAAGTAAACTGCAACATACACAGAAGTGCAGCATTATTAATGTAAAAACCATCCTGACAAATTAACGATCTAGCAAGGCAGGAAGCATTCAGTCATTGAAGGAAGCGTATTTCATTGCTCAAAGTTAATGCTGTTAAATAGAGTTAAATAGAGAGTGAGAGAGAAAAAAACCTAGTGTAGGCTATTCTTAAACTTGGGAGCTCATATATTGAAGTTTAAATCCAAACACCAGAAGCAGCCTTCCTCTCAACAGTGTTCTTTCATTGAAAAATAGGCTGTATAAAATTTGTTTATTCACAGGCTATATGGTTGAAGATAATATTTTAGTTCAAGAAACTTTCAAGTTCCATTGTTTAAAAAAATGCTTTATTGTGCGTTTTCATAGACCCTTCAGTTATTGTATGACCTTATTTTCTTAAGAATAAAAAAATTTCTACCGAGAATAAACATGATATTAACATATAATTCATTCCTTAGAAATAATTTAAGCAATTAAAACCTTTTTTTACTTGAACTTGAAGTAAATTTTATTAATAGGATAAACCCCTTGAGATGTACACTGTTAAAAATTGCTGTAAAAAAAAGCGGTGGCCAAATTTTGACAGTAACATACATTTTTCATTAAAACAGTGCATTCTGGGTAATATTCATCATTTTAGAGAAGGTAGCCTGCTGCTATATATGGTAAATTAACAACGTTCAAAGTCGACACTCAAAGGCCGTGTTTCAAATCACACCCTACACCCTCATTCACTATTCCCTACATGAGTTTACTAATATAATCCACCTGACAGGGAGAATGAAAACTAATGAGTGAATTCAGACACTGATGAACAGCTGCTGTTAATGAACAGAATCACTGAAGAAAAGAGAAAAAATACACACACAAGAACTACAACTGACTTCAGCCACAGCCTTAGATTAAATCAACTGAAGATTTAAACAATCAACAAACAACTTTACTCGCTTCACTCATTACTAACCAGACTGACTTTATTTCAGATCAGAGATCTAAAAGATCTTATTAGAAATTACAGAGATTCAGATGATGATGTTTTTTACTGTTTCTCGCTTGGACGCGCCTACTGTGGAGATCAGTGTTTGCTTTAGTTGGACTCCTCTCCATTGATTCTCTTGGAACGCAGAAGTTTGTGTTTGATTGCGCTATAGCTGTGTTTACTCATCTGTTATAGCAATATTTATTTGGTAAAATTGTAATTACTATTTGTTTTCTTATTTTCTTATGATTCAACAGCAATGTAGCAATAAAATTTATGGATTTAAAACAGTTTGGGGTTTTGAAAATATTTTAAATTCTAGTTTAACTTTCAAAAATTTTTGTAGTGATATTTTCTTAACAGTGTTTTCGCGGCTTATGGCTCACTGATGTTCAACTGCACTGCTGTAGTATCAATGTTCAATAATGAAAGGACACCGGATCAGAAAAAAAAAAGAGATATTTAATTTATTATCAATCTATAAACATTACCACTTTTTTTTTGCTGGCATAGCAAGTTTAAAGGGCGCGTGTTTGGCAGTGCAAAAAAAAACGCTACGGTCAAAGAATCGCAGTTCTTTAATTCTTATGTGCTTGTATTTTTGCTTTTATCTTAAGTTTTAGTAGCATGT
>NW_024879340.1:15641-16428 GCF_018340385.1 Cyprinus carpio
GGGACACGGGGATTGGATCAGAAATAAAAGAATGTTTGTTCTTATCAATCTGTAAACAACAATACCAGGTTTTTTTTCCTGCTGACTTTTTTGCTATAACAAGTTCCAAATACACATTGCTACAGCATGTAACACTATGTAGTGTGCACACATTATAAGTGTTAATTTAAAACTGAGGATTTTGTTGTGGGGTTTAAAGGGTTAAAGATTTAAGATAAAGAAAAAAACAGCATGAAACATAATTTAACAGTAATAAACTGTACAGGAAACAAACTGTAGAAAAACAGTTATTTACTGGCACCCCTGCTGCCAGTAAATAACTGTTTTTCTACAGTTTGTTGCCGTAAATTAAAGGTTGCCAGCAAATAACTGTTTTTCTACAGTTTGTTGCCGTTAAGTCAAGGAAAAAACAGCAATATACTGTAAAACTTAAAAGTCAGATTTACCAAATGAAAATACTTAATTTGACTAAAATATTTGTGAACATCCATAGAAAAAAAATTAGGCAAAGTCATACACTGATAATGAGAGTAAATACTGAACTTGACTGTATTAATGTGTGTTTGCACAAGAGAGATCGTTTAGTTTAATGTAGTTTGGTTGTTCACCATTGTGCTGGAGAGTAGAGCCTGTGCTTCAGTCAATGATGAGCCACAAATGCTGATCTTCTGCTGCTTTATATGAAGACAGTAAATGTGGAGTCGCTGATACAGTGGTGATTTCTGTGTTAAGTATTTCAGCACATACATGTGTGCTATAGCTGACAATGAACTGCAGTGATTTGAGT
>NW_024879340.1:16666-16796 GCF_018340385.1 Cyprinus carpio
AGTACTTTACTGGGACCCCTGCTGCCAGTAAATTACTGTTATTTAACAGCACAATTTTTTACAGTGCATTTTCATTGACTAAAACTAGACTAAATGTCATCAGTTTTCGTCGACTAAAACTAGACTAAAA
>NW_024879340.1:17027-19635 GCF_018340385.1 Cyprinus carpio
GAAGACCGATCTTGTCTTGGATCGAAAATCCTGCGTCATTGTGAATGACTGTCGCCCAACTTTCTAATTCGCTCTCGGGTAATTGCGGTTCGAGAAAATGGGCGAGATAGATAGACACAATTTATTAATCCTATTTACAGGTGCGAATAAACTCATCTTTTTTCGTTTAATCACATGTTGAAGCGGTATGTCTGTGAGTTTACGCCGAACCCCTCCATGTCTGTTCATGGCTACATTGACTTCGATCTCGACCATGTCATCGGGCAATAACTGATCGTCACTCTGTAAAAAATTTTCAATTTGTTCGGTAAAAAGATTAACATTGTAATCATCAGAGGTGGAAACAGTACAAAAATATTCTACTCAAGTAAAAGTACCATTATATTAATGAAATTTTACTTAAGTACAAGTAAAAGTACCAGTCTAAAAATCTACTCAAGTAAAAGTAAAAAGTAGCTCATTTAAAATTTACTCAGAGTAAAAAGTACTTAGTTATACATTTCAACAGTGGGAGGGAGAGCATAGGCCTATTAATGTCAAAGTAGTTGTTTTTTTAATTAAAGGGAATCATCAGTTGATTGTGAATAATAAGACATTTGGGCATTTACCAGGTAAATCCGCAATAACAAACTCATCTTTTCAATTCAGAAGAAAAATGCAGGCAGAAGCCACCGAGAGTGGCATTTAGATGCATTTATACACCAGCGCCATGCAGCACAAGAATGCCTTTAACCTGCAGTTACAAATACATGAACAATGTTTTGATATACAAGACATAAAGTGTTGAATACTCTATTTGAAATTATAAGAAATTAATTATAAAAAAAAAAAAAAAAAAAAAATCAAAGATACTTTTAAATGTAAAATTAAAATGGCCCAGTATGTGTCAGCGAGTCACTGTTAATAAGTGAGTCTTTGCGATTGAACCGAATCATTTAAACGGTTGATTTATTCAGGAACTAAACACTGTCATGATGCAAAACTGTGCTTTGGTGGCTGTGTTTGGAATAATTTTTTTTTTTGTTGTAGAAATAGAGCAAAAACAGGCAATATGGTGTCTAAGCGCCCAAGTCTCTTAATGAACTTGTTTGCACACTGACCTGTTGCCAAGCCTGTATATACATTTTTCTGCCCCTATATCTTCAATTTTGAGATCATTCTAAATGCATTTTAGCAGACTGAATCACACTCTAAATGCACGCGCACATCATTAAAACAACAATGTGCGCGCAAGACGATATACGTCGCACACTCCGCACCACTGTCTTTTTGGCTAATTTGTGCAAAACCTCTTGCTAAAATGTCAAAGCTTCATTTTAACCACCAATGCAACGATGCAATTATTTTGCTTACCTCTACATGCTTGCGAAGGGTTGATGTCTTGTCGAGATTTTATAAGCTGCTAGTTTGGTCTCCCTAGGCAAGCACACAGCTACACTCATAATAAAGCATAAATATGGGCTAGGTTCACTTCATTTTCCTTTCGAGCTCAACTTCAGAATATCATGGGTTTCTGCTTTCAGCGGTATCTTCACAACTAACGCCTGTTTTGTCCGTCTGCATCTTTCTTGTGATTTTAGCGCCAGTTTGCCCTCCTGCCCATTATTTACTGCAGTAGTTTACAGGGAGCAAATTTTTTTTTTTTTTTTTTTTTTTTCACTCAGTAATTCATGTTTTTTAAAATGTAGCGAAGTACAATACTTCAAACAAAATATATTGGTAAAGTAATTGCGGAAGTACACAAAAAGCTACTCATCATATCTAGTAAATAATCGTTACTTTCCACCTCTGGTAATCATTACCAGATGTTAAAACGGCGTTAACGGGTGATTTCAAGCTTTCACCATTCATTGTTAAATTAATCACGCTAGAGTCCCCACCGATAGTTCTAGCAAACGATGCTATCTCCTCAATTTTTTTGTGTAATAATTTGTGATACACGACTAAATCTCTAGACCTTATTTCACACATATTCATAGTCCTTCGCAATTCCACGCTGTTAAATCAAGGCCTAGGTGTTACATGATATCAGTTTACGAACCCTCCGTGTCGTATCAGCGAGTCAATGTTCAGATGACTTGGTTCTGTCATGCCCGGAAGGACGAGGACTGTCAAGGCTAGAGCCAGTTGATGGATGTGCTGTCGAAGGGCTACCAAAGTGCCGGTATCGCTACGCCGGTGTCGTTGGCTACCGGAAGGAACCCCGGCCGACATTGTTACCTGTCGGTAGCGCTGATAAGCATAATGAGTGTTGTGGTGGGGATGGCCCGATGTGGTCCGAAACTGTTGGCGACATCTCGCCGGCAGGTGTGGCGGCTATTTACTTGTCATGATCTGCAACAGTATACACAACCACAAAGTTAGAGTTTGTTCTATTTCCGATTCTAATGGTTGCAAATCGCCGAACATTTTGGGGTGACCACTGGTAAATATAATTTCTGCCGTTGGATACTGATCTATCAATCGCTGTAACATATCACACAAGTTATGGGGTGCCTCTGTGTGCATTTCGATAGCGTTATGTAACAGGTCTACGAGAGATTGATCTGAATGACAGCTATGAACACCCCCAACGTCCATTGTAATATATATACATATATATTTATTT
>NW_024879340.1:20333-21950 GCF_018340385.1 Cyprinus carpio
GACTACAAACAAGATGGCCGCCTCATACAATCAAAATGACCTCATCACTCAAAAGACTACAGACAAGAGACTACAAACAAGATGGCCGCCTCATACACGAAGACTACAAACAAAATGGCCTCATCACTCAAAAGACTACAGACAAGAGACTACAAACAAGATGGTCGCTTCATACAAGAAGACTACAAACAAAATGCAAATATAAAAGAAATCACAATACATACATACAAAAATAAGAAGCATTCAAAAATGTAAAAGCACAGAACACAAACAGATCGACACAGTATTCATATAGAAAAATTACAAAAGTATTCAGTTACATTGAGAAATAAAAAGCATTCAAAAGTGTGAAGGAATAAAAAAAATACACATATACAAAAAAAAAAAAAAAAAAAAGCATTCAAAAGTGTGAAGGCACAGAGCATAAACAGAACTACAGAGTATTCATATAGAGAAAAAAATTACAAAAGCAGTCAAACGTGTGAAGAAACAGAGCATAAACAGAACTACAGAGTATTTGTATAGAAAAAGTTACAAAAGTATTCAGATACAAACAAATCACCCGAGAAATTATATTGGTTATAAAACTAATTACAAAAGCATCCTCTATCGAGGTTGAAGACGACCATTAATCGCACAAAGCAATTGAACGATCAGTGTTCTCTCTCTTAGCTCCGATTGTAGTACCTCATGAAGTGTTGTGCATTCAGACATTTTTGTTTGCATGCATCGCAGACGAGTCTCTATCACCTGTTGTATATTACCTTGAAGTTCATGAAACCTAGTGTCCACGCGGTTATTTAATTCAGTGAAGAAAGCCGCCTGCCTATTAAGGAGCTCGTTGTATAAAGAGTCCTGTCTTTCAACCAGCTCTTCGAACAAAGATACAATTCTTTCATTTACACCATCATTCTGATGATCATTACGATGGAGCTCTGGCCGCAATTCAGGCTCCTCCTCGGACACGTCATCAAAAGTGAGTGGTGTGTCTCTATCCGTCTATGACGAATCTTCACTGCGACCACTCGACCAACCACCCCTTTGCCAGGCCTTTATTTGTGTATCTTCCAGTCAGCAGCGTTGTCCGCAACGCTGGTTTCGCCGTCTGAAAAGAATAGTAGTTTAAATAAATAATATAAGAAAATCGTGACAAAAACTAAATGATCTATTACCGCTTTTAAAGATTTATAGTTATAACAATCAATTTTCTTTGTTAAGTATTAAAAGTATGAAAAATATAATTTAAATAAATATGAAAAGAACACCTTGAATTATCTCAGGTACGGTATCAACTATGGATCTGTCAACCTCTGACGCTCTATCTGCATAGAATAAACAGAGGTTAAAAACATTGTGAAGACTTTAAAGAAACATGACTATTAAATAAATAGTAAAACAATATTGAAATCTAGAAAATAAAGTATAAATTAGCTAATGAGGTTATTGATAGAAAAAAAAAGCAATGACAAGACTGAACCACAAGATGTCGCCAAAGTATCTTAAAGGATGATAAAAAACAATAATTTAAAAATAAAAAAAAAAGCAATGACAAGACTGAGCCACAAGATGTCGCCAAAGTAGCTTAAGGATAAGTTTAAAAAAAAAAAAAAAAAAAAA
>NW_024879340.1:22184-29607 GCF_018340385.1 Cyprinus carpio
TTAAAAAAACAAAAAACAATAAAACTTACTGTTGTGTGATTCCTCTCACGGTGCTGGACTGACTGTAGCGATTGCTCTTTTCTTTCTCAAGGGGCTGTGTGCTGGATTTCTGGTATTGATAGCGCTGCTTGGACATCGCTTTCACAGTCCTCCTGGGTGAGGTCCACAAAATTGGGCTGGGTTATTAGCTGGAGCAAATCTAGAAAAAATAAGACAAAATCATTTCTGTCGTAATTATTTAAGGCCTCAGCATCCACAACACAGTATTTAGCTGTAGCAACCACAAACACAAACAGGATAGTCAGAAGAATTTATATTTTTAAAACATTTACCATTTTGTGAGACTTGCTCCTCAATCAGCTGCACATCGTCTAGACAAAATAAGGAAAATAATTTCTGTTGTAATTATTTTAGGACTTAGCATCCACACCACAGTATTTAGCCGTAGCTTAGCAACCACAAACAAAGCGGGTACCACGTGGATGCACACTCACAAATGGGGTAGAAAAGCAGAAGAATTTTAATTTTTAAAGTATAAAACATTTACCATTTTGTGAGGCAGTTTCCCAGATGAGTCGCGCATCTGCTAGAAATAAAGACAAAATCATTTTCTGTTGTACTTAACGTATTTAAAGCAGAGACAGGTTATAAAGTTAATAAACGCCCCCAGCTGTAGTTAGACATCCACGCATGTGTGGAAATGCACTGTGCAAAATGATATACAAAAGTCAAAAGAAGTTTAATTTTAAAAGTATAAAACATTTTACTTTACCATTTTGTGAGACTTGCTCCTCAATTAGGTGTACATCCTCTATAAATAAACACAAGATATGTAGATATTTAAAACGTTCAATGGATAGATAGCATACTAAGCCAAAATAATACAGTTAACTCGTGGCACCACGTTAACGCAACCTCAATCAAAAACTTCAGGATTACTAAGGCTACAAGGGGTAGGCAGGTTCGGTCCTAGAGAGCCACAGCCCTGCAGAGTCTAGCTTCAACCCTAATCAAACACACCTGAACAAGCTCATCAATGTCTTCAGGATTACTAAGGCTACAGGCAAGTGAGGGTTTTTTCAGGGTTAGAGCTGAACTCTGCAGGACTGCGGCTCTCCAGGACCGAACTTGCCTACCCCTGCAATAGAGGAACGAATCCCAAGAAGAGTTAAGTTTTTAAATTATAAAAAATGATTACTTTACCATCTTGTCCATCGATCAGTTGGGCTGCCACTACAAATAAAATCAATTAAATGAAAATCATTTTCTGTTGTAAAATGAACCATGTATAAACATTGACTAAGAATTAGAGACTTACACTTCTTTATCTGGCTAAAGGCATTTTTTCTCCGTGTATCCTATAAGATTAAATCTATTAAAATAGAGAGCAATTGAAAAACGGCTAATCACCTCTTTAATCCTTGAATTTAAAAGTATAGTAGTGCTGTTTTTCAGATATACATTTCAGCTTACCTTGGCGTATCATACAGCTCAAATAAAAAAATGAGTCGTTATACCTCTACAATTTAAATATAAAATAACACATTAAAGTCTAGTTTTATCGCACCTAGGAGGCCGTCCTTCAGGCTCAGTCGTACACTTCTCTTATAAATAATGGTTTGATAAACTTTTAGATTTTAAGGATAAAATAACACATTAAAGATAGCGAGGATACTCAACAAAATATTTGTTTTCATATTGAATAATATACTTCAAACCACGAATATCCCGATTCTCATGAAGGGTGTAATTTTATAAAATAACCAGCAGATGGCATCCGAGCTCTATGGTATAGCACCTCACTCTGCAGCTGTGAAAACATCAGTGGCGGTTTCCTTAGTCTGCCAAAAGAAAACATATGACCGGTCCTAATTTGTTTTTGTGATAGAAACTTTTTCCTGGACTCAACAAGGCAAGGCAAGTTTATTAATATAGCACATTTCGTATACAATGGTAATTCAAAGTGCTTTACATAAAAGAAAGTAAAATAATCATGAAAAAATAAATAAATAAATAAATAAATCAAGCAATTTTAAAACTTTGAAAATTATTTCAAAGTTTTAGGCAGAGACGAATGTTGTATGTTCAAGCAAACATGTTAGTCCGGAAATTCCATCACTGTTCTGATGATGTGAAAGTGAAATTGTTTCATGCATACTGCACCCCTATGTATGCAGCCCCATTGTGGGTCAACTACAAAAAGGAGACCATGCGCAAACTTCAGGTAGCATATAATGACTGCCTGAGGATACTGCTAGAAAAGCCCAGGAGTGGCAGTGCAAGTAAGCTCTTTCGTGACTCAGGGCTAAGTACTTTACAGGCTCTCTTGAGGAACCTAATGTTTAAGTTCATGTCCCGACTTGATGAGTCTCAAAACTGTATTATAATGATGCTCACAAGCCCTAGGTGCAGCTCGGTTAGATATCAATCATATTTGTGGAAACATTGGTATGGGTGCCTGTTAAGACTCTCATGAATCAAAGTATGTTTTTATGTGTTTATGTATCTATTCCTTCTGTTATGTTGTTGGTCTTGTTGTTGGGTCTAGAGCCTGTAATAAAGTTTATATATATTTAAAAATTGACTTATTTAAAATGAATTTAAAACAGTTAAAAATAGAAAATGATTTTAAATACAGTGCAATCAGTTTGGACCACAAATTGCTCATTCAATAAATGCACAGCTAAACAGATGAGTTTTGAGTCTAGATTTAAATGTGACTAATGTTTTAGCACATCTGATCTCTTCTGGAAGCTGATTCCAACTGCGGGCGGCATAGTAACTAAAGGCGGACTCCCCTTGTTTTGTGTGAACCCTTGGTATTTCTAACTGACTCGACCCTAACGATCTGAGTGCTCTGTTAGGTTTATATTCAGTGAACATATCTGCTGTGTATTTATGCCATCGTGATTTATAAACGAGTAAAAGTACTTTAAAATCAATCCTAAATGTCACTGGAAGCCAGTGTAAGGACCTGAGGACTGGTGTGATATGCTCAGATTTTCTGGTTCTAGTCAGAATTCTTGCAGCAGCGTTCTGGATGAGCTGCAGCTGTCTAATGGTCTTCTTGTGAAGGCCGGTGAGGAGACCATTACAATAGTCCACCCTGCTGGTGATAAAGGCATGAACAAGTTTCTCCAAGTCTTGACTGGAAACAAAACTTCTAATTCTTGCAATGTTTTTTACACTGAAAAAATAAAAACCTTGGATCAACTTAAAAAAATTGAAGTAATCAATCACACGAAATATTTGACATTGACTCAAAGTAAATAATTTAATTTAGTTTAACTTGAAAAGTTTAAATCCATGCAACCACTTTTTAAAGGTTGATCAAATTAATTATTTTAGGTTGGAACAAACTAATATTTATAGGTCCGAGTAAATTAATTATTTTAGGTTGTCTCAAATCAAAAAATAACAGTTGTCATTATTTAAAATGTAAAATAATTCAAATAAAAATAAATGCTTTTAATACATTTTGATCAATGACTACTCAGAACACTTTCCTTTAGAACACATATATATTTATTGTTCAATAAACTGACAACATTGAACATTTGTTTTCAAATGTATGAAGATTGTCAGTCTGCTTCACACAAAAATACTTTGAAAACTGCAATCAGTCTCTCCAGTTGTACATAACACTTGGCCTCCTTCGGCCTTTGAGGCTGGTAGCCATCGAACTTGGGCAGCCACATTTGTAAATGCTGCAGTGAAAATGCAGCCTTGTAAGTGCAACCTCTTATTAAAAAGGATCCAAAGTCTTGGGTGTAAAAACACCATAAAATTTAACAACAAATGGAAAATAAAATCAAGTCTGTGCAATTCAGCTCTGCCTACTCTGTGCTGTACAGCTGAGTGGTCAGTCTAGTGACTTTTGGGGTCATCTTTTTTCCATCAAGCTCCATCAGGACCTTTTGCACAAATTCAAAGGTGAACTGCAGCCTTTTCGGATATCTTAGGTTAAGTGTGTATATGAGCCCAAAGACCATGGCAAAAGCGGTTGCAACCGAGGGCAACTCGTTCAGGACCTCTGTTCCTTCGATGACAATTTTAATGTCTTTGGGTGGATGGAGAGGATCCTCTTTCCCAGTGATAAAGATCACCATGGTTGTCTGCTCCAGTTCTTCAACCTCATTTTCTTGCATAAAAAAGAAAGAGAAAATAAGTACGTTATAGTTTCAGAAATCTCCCGATTTCATGTTAGATCATAATGTGCCAAGCTCTTATACACTCTAAACTTTCAAAACTTGAATAGGCGCAAATCAAACGAATCAAATGTTCATTACAAGGGGTGTGACTAGATTAAAAGTGATGAGATTTCTCGTCTGGTTAGAAGCTGTCAACAACAACAACAACATAGTAACGTAAAGCGTAACATAACTTGTAATGTTTTTTTAAGGAGTAATAAGTAACTAGTAACTTATTACAATTTCTGAGTAAAATGCCCAATACTGATGACGTTATTCTCATTATATTCTGACTTTTTCCTGGACATGTCAGAGAACACAGATATGTGGGAGAGATTCTGAATGTGTAGAAATTTTGGAACATGAGCAGAAAACCTGCTGAAATAGAGGAGCTATTTAAGTCCAGGTGTTTATAACTGAATTAAAATGTATTAAATGTATCAAGGTGAAAAGGTGCCCCAATCACATTTAAAGAGGTTACTTCCCCAAAAGACACAAAGAGGAGGCAAGACTAAATCATGCCTGCATGTGTGTCACAGTCTTTACATTTCCACATGTACGGATAACTGAAGAAACATGAGATAGAAAATATACCTTTAGGCAACTGAGCAGAGCACATCTAGTTTTACTTAGTAGATCTGGTAGACAACTTCCCAGATTAGAGAAAATTCTACACTTTAGGATGCCTAATTATCCAAAAATGCCCTTATGACATTATAAATAGAACTTACCACAAGCAATGATCACTGGCAGGAGCTTCCAAATAATTTGCACAGCAGGAACAACTGATTGGTGGCTGCTTCCCTGAAGTTGAATGAGAAAACATGATTAAGTTTAAGCTGTTAGCCATCAAAGTGTGTTAACTACTAACGTCATGCACAAATTAACAATACCCAACATTTAACATAAATAGATATATACTTTATTTTATGATTTTAGGAAAGCTGGCTAACATTTTGGTACATTTCTACCACATGTAAATGGCTGTTAACAGTGTAGCAAACTAACATTACCAGATAGAAATAGCTGGGTCTTGTAATATTATAGCTGATAAATACTGAACACAAGATAATTAGGAGTGTAAACAAAAGACCACATATGACCTTATGCTATTGACACCATAAGTAACCATTAGTCAAGTTTCAGGGATGCAAACACATGTATAGTCATACCTATATATATATAAATATACCTTTGTAAGTTATCATTTTGCAGTGTAAAATTACAGTTAACACCTTTTAAATATTACATAAATGTATTATGTATTTTTATTAACCTTAGTGAGTGTATAAATCAGCAGCAAAAAGTAATTCTTGAAAAAAATCTGCACAGTAATTTTATAAAATCTATACATGTTAATAAAAACAAATTACTATTAGTACTCTTATAAAATTCAACCAGGCATTACATTTCACAATTTTATATTTATATATGAATATCAAGAATTCAGAAGTGTATATATTTATATAGCCTACACTACACATAAATAATATACAATTAAATTTTGCATAATTTAAATGTATTGTGCAGGCTAGGTATAAAAATATAGGCTTTTAATAATCTTTCAGTGCGCAAAACCATGATAATATGAAACGCTTCAAAACAGAGCGCACAAAGCGCGTATGCAGAATGATGTGCTCAAAGCTGCGCTGCTCAAGTGCGCATTTAAAAGTTCACGGCACAAAGCGAAGAAATGTCGAGCGCACAAATCCTAGTGTATATCTGTCCAACAGTTTATTGATCATTTGTTTCTTCACAGCTTTAAATTCCAGTTATTGTAGGTTTGATGCCGATACATAGTTCTTGTGATGTGTGTGATCTAACAGACACACGGTAGCGAGTCGTTTAAAAACAGCAACAAACTCCAACAAAATAGTCATTTTATGCAAATCTACAGCCCTTTATCTACAGAACAGGCATTATAATGTGAATATATCATATTGGAGAGTTTTACCGTGCATTCCTGCTGTAACCGGACGAGGCACGCGCGCTGTTTGAATACAAAATGGAGAATGATTGACAGCCGCAGAGGAGGGAAGACGAGTTTCCGTAAACTTTTTAATTTAATGATGTAAATAGAATTCTGTCCCTCAGATTAAGCTATGGAATGGCTTCAGATGACTTTGTGAAATTATAATCAGATCCTCTCAGACCTGCACGATTCACACAAGTTGAACTGACGTGAAAAAAGCGGGAGGTGCCGAAAAGCGCGCTGTTTGCATCCATGAAGTTTGAAGCTTGAACCTGGGGATTAACTACCACATTTCAACTGTCAAAAATGCAGCAAAAAAAAAAAAAAGCCTAGCATTATTTACCCCCTTCATGACAAGCTAGCTAGCATGTCATGGTTGGTACTATTTGATGCATAATGTCGTTTGGTTTCATATGATACTGCTATCTTCACTAGCTAGCTTTAAAACACAGCCCGCAGAGCTCTTAAAAGACAGTTATCTCGGTAAATAAACATTTTGTATGCTCTTCGCGCCACTGTTAACTATTAAAAACACTCAGCAGAACAAATGCATTTGAATTCACGAACATAAGATTAGCTGTAACGTTAACTAACTTACACATGGTAACTTTAGCTAACGTCAATGCCCCCACAAAATGCATTTAGAAATGATAGTTTGCATTTATTAGCCAGTTAGCTAGCGACCTGTGATAGCATTACTCACCCACGACCAGAGGGCGGCTAACGTAACCTAAAGTTAACGTTATAGTTTGAATGAAGAATGTTAACGTTACTAGTGATATCTTATAATTTACATGCTATCAAGCGTGAGTGCTGAAATTACGGCCAGAGTCAAGGCCAGTCAGGTATAACGTTACTTGGAAAAAAAACGTTAACGGTAGACAAAGTTTATTGTTTTTACCTTACCGGTATCAATGTTGCTCGTAGTTCTTCAGAGAGCGGGATCTCCAACTCAACAATGCGCATGTGCAAATCATGCTTAATCTAATAAAAATGCTCTGATCAAATGAATAAATTCAGTTTAATGTCCCGCTGCCAAATCATATTGTATCCATGTAAAAAAATGGATTCAACCATAAATATAAACTAAAACGTTTACTTTAAATGAAAAAATAATAATTTTAAGCTATTTCAATGAGAAAATACACATTAAACGAACAACAGCAATGTTAGACTTTTTTCAGTGTAAATGATATTGTGCTGATTTAGTTACTGCTTTGACATGACTACTGAAACTAAGGTCTGTCTCCAGAGTCAAACC
>NW_024879340.1:29943-51018 GCF_018340385.1 Cyprinus carpio
CCCATCAGCAGTGTTTGTTGTGGCTGCATGGTGTTATCAGTGTCCTTGTGGGATATGTCAACCACATGATGACTAGGACCTGGTGTGTGTGTGCTGAATGGATTGACACACTCTGCTGAAGGATGACGGAGGGAAAAGTAGATATTGTCCTTAAGCAACAATATTTTTCATCGTCACGGATAGATCAGCTTAGTGTTTACATAAACATCTTAAAGGCATTAGTTCACGCTGCGCAGCAAAAGGCCTGTCTCTCGACATCCAGTTGAATAAACATTTTAAAAACGTTCAAAAACTCCTGCAGCTTAACCCCTTACCGTTTCAGAACTCCCGCAGCCTAGCGTGAGAAACGCTGACAGTGAGAATGAAAGTGAGATACAGACCAATACTGATTTAAAGCTTAAACACGACAAATTTTTGTATTCATTTCATTTGATACCCGACTTGAATACCATGAAGACATGTTTTCTCAGATCCTGAAAAATGAATAAGGCTATTTATTGATGCACCCCGAATTTCATTATTACTCGTGATGCATTTTTTGTTTAAATTATTTTATACTGACGTCAGATTAAATGCAAACACAGACCCACACACAAACACACACACACACATCCACGTTACTGATAGAATAGCAAAGTGTTTACATAAATATCTTAAAGGAAATAGTTTGCGCTGCACAGCAAAAGTCTGTCTCTCGGCATCCAGTTGAATAAACATTTTAAATAGGTTTTTTTTTAGCTAAAAAAAAATAAAAACGTTTTGAACCACATTTGAGACGGTATTAGATACGATGATCAAAACTATCTATTGCTCCACATTCTAGAATCTAGATCATGCAAGAATACCATGATTAAAATAAGAAACTTAGTTAAAATATAAACAAGAACCGCCGGACAACAGCTGTAAAGGGAGTCTACTTATTTAAACATTAAAGTAATATCGCTCTTTGAGATAGATGTAGTGCATTTAAAACGTTTTGCCAGCTTATCCGCTTTCTCTCTAACAGCAGACCGAGATGACGGGAGATCGTGCTCACGCAGGCGGAGAGAGAGAGAGAGAGCGAGAGCACCAAGTTTAAACATGACAAATTTTTGTAAACCTCTCATTTGAAGAATTGTGACGCCTGCACGAGGAAGACTTTCTCTCGCGAAAATAATGTAAGGGGAATTTATATTTTTTTTATGGATTTATTCTCAGTTTATTAATATGTTGAGAATCTTTATTATATCACAGTCATATTAAATGCAAACACACACACACAAACATTGTGATATGATCTCACGATCTATTTAGGTGTTTATTCTGTTTATTCTTCATCAACACATTCTTGTTTTTTATCACGGCCCCCATACAGAGAGAGAGAGAGAAGCTGGCCTTCATGCTGACATTACAAGCGCAACCTGATACCGTGGTCGCATTACCACACACACAAACCCAGCGTCCGCGAACGAGTCCGAATAACGAGAATGTGTATAAGATCTACAAACACATTCTTCAGGGGATCCTCATTCATTACTTGGTCACTGAACAAACAACAAATTCCAGCCCTGGAGCTCAAAGGATGTGCCGGATTAATTTCCGCACACGGGGTTCCGCATATGGAAATTATTATAATGTCAAAGGGCATATCTGGACATAATTAATATGTCAAAGGTCAAACTCATCAATCAATTATGACGTTTGCTGGCGGTTATTGACTACCATTGTTAACTCATGTTAGGTCCATTAAATAACATTAACTGATGTATTTATGTTGAAATGAACATTGATTAAGATTATTAAGTGTTTTAGCCTATAGTAATTTTCATTGTTAGTTTGTATTAACTATTTTGTTTTTAATAGCTAGTTTGTATTAATTAAAGGTCCAAAATGTGATTTTAATTCAGCTTTTCTAAAATAAATAAATAAATAATTACATAAATAAAAACTTATCTTATTTTTAACCTCAAAGGAGAAAAAGGGCAGGTGATCTATTTATTTGACCCCCTGCTGATTTTGTAAATTTGCCCACTTACAAAGAAATGAAGGGTCTATAATTTTTATGGTAGGTTTATTCTTATGTACAGAGACAGAATACCAGACAAAAAAATCCAGAAAAAAACACATAATATAAAGGTTAGAAATCAGTTTGCATTTCAGTGAGAGAAATAAGTATTTGATCCACAAGCAAAACATGACTTAGTACTTGGTGCAGAAACTCTTGTTGGCAAGCACAGAGGTCAGACGTTTCTTGTAGTTGGTCACCAGGTTTGCACACATCTCAGGAGTTTTGATCCTTCCTCTTTTCACATCCTCTCAGAAAATCCTTAAGGTTTTTTCTTGGCCATAGTTTGGCAACTCAGTTTCAGCTCCTCCCACAGATTTTCCTATAGGATTGGGGTCACAGGCTGGCTCGGCAACTCCATAACCTTAATGTGCTGCTTCTTGAGCCAATCCTTTGCTGTCTTGGTGGTATGTTTTGGGTCATTTTCTTGCTGGAAGACCCATCTTCAGTGTTCTGGCAGACGGAAGGAGGTTCTTGTCCAAGATTTTACAGTAAATGGCCCGTCCATTTGCCCCTCAATGCGGTGAAGTCATTCTGTACCTTTAACAGAAAAACAGCCCCAAAACATAATGTTTCCACTTCCGTCTTTGACTGTAGGGATGGTGCTCTTGGGGTCATAGTCAGCATTTCTCTCCCTCCAAAAAACAAACGGCGAAAGTCGAAGTCGAGTTAATGCAAAGATGCTCATTTTGCGTCCGTAAATGCTGAGCCACAGCACTTTACATCGTAAGAAGGCCTCTCTGAATCATGTTTATGATGTTCTTTACCAGTGGTCAAACTTTTTGATTGTTGTCCCAACTGCCTTAAGATCACACAAGCTCCCTCCCCCGAGTAGTTCTTGGGCTGATCCCCTCACCTTTCTCATGATCATCCTTACCCCATGAGGCGTAGATCTTACACAGAGCTCCAGACCGGTAGCTGGATTGATGGTTATTTTGTATTTCTTCCATTTCTGAATAATCGCAGCAACAGTTGTCTCCTCACCAAGCTTCTTGCTGATGGTCTTTTGGCCCATTCCAGCCTTGTGCAGATCCACAATCTTGTCTCTGACATTACATTTACATTTATGCATTTAGCAGACGCTTTTATCCAAAGCTTACTCTACAGTATCTAGGATATACATTTTTATTTACTTTTTTTTACCTAACATGGTTCCCCTTCTAGGGAATCAAACCCACAACCTTTTTTGGCACTTACTAACGCAATGCTCTACCACTTGAGCCACAGGAACACTCCTTTGACATCCTTTGACAGCTCTTTGGTCTTGTTCTATGGTAGTGGGAGAGGTTGGAAATGGAAGATACAGATTGTGTGGACAGGTGTCTTATACACCTAACGAGCTCAATGATAAGAGTAACTTCACATTCACATGTGTTCATGGGCACAGAACCAATTTGTATAAGCCAGAATTTTGCTATTGGTAGGGGATCAAATACTTATTTCTCTCAATGAAATGCAAATCAATTTAACCTTTTTTTTTTGTTATTTTTTTTTTGTTTTTTTTTAGGTTGATATTCAGTCTCTAAAATGTTCAAATAAACATACCATAAAAAAATTATAGATCTCTTTCATTTCTCTTTGTAAGTGGACAAACTTACAAAATCAGCAGGGGATCAAATAAATATTTCCCCCACTGTATATATATTTGATGGAGCAGTGTTTCTTGTTCAAAATGAGCAAATGTTTATTTCTCATTCATTTAAATTTTGTTTGTAGTTATTTTCCACCTTTGAAATAAACAAGCATGCAAACCTGCTAGGATTCTTTTCTTTTATACTTCTCTAACCAGGTGGACTGGTCATCTGGATCGCTCTTGAGAACTTGGCCGCTTCTTCATCATCAAAGAATAAGTGTCAGAGTAAGTGACGCTGACGACTGACAAAGAGGGCTCTAATGCACCTATTTTGCTTATACCAAACCGGGAAACTAAAGCTTAAGGAGGTGGGTCGTGGATGGCAAGCAAAAGACGGAAGATAAAGACGGGTTGGGAGAAGCAAAACCCAAAAAAAAAAAAGTGAACAGTTACATCAGGTTACCTTTGCTTGCCTCTCTCACTATAGAGCATGTGGACTATAGCACTATAGTAAAATCCCAGGACACCCCTAGACCGAATATTCACTGCTAGCTATTAATTCAGTTGGTTCAAGTATTAATATCCCATTAATTCATAGAGACAGCAGCGATTCTACAATGGGGTTACATTTGAGAGATATTGAGTTAGAAAATAGAGTAAATGAAATCACTTCTATATAAGGTGATTATTAATAAGCTGATTAACATGAGACACACACACACACACACACACACGAATAAGCAATTTGAAGAAATCTGTTGTTCTTCAGGTTTCTAGATTCTAGGTTTATATTTATCATTGTCATATTGTAGACAACATTTTGTAAGTTATGCCTCTTTTTATGTAGATTTTGGCATTTTAAGTATACACAATGCATTTATTTCAGTCACATAATTTGTAATGGCTTACTGGCTTTCAAAGCACTAAATCCTAATGAAATGCCCCCCCCCCACCACCAATTGTAAAAACAACAACAACAACAAAAAACACACACACACACACACACACACACTACAGGGAAACATCACCATTTCAATACATATTTAATGGTGAAAAGTTGATGGTTTGTAATGTTTGTAATGGTATTTGTGAGTGGAAATCATCCAAATTTCCTGTGATGGTTTCTATTGTTTTTTTTTGTCAGCAGGGTCACCGTGGGTTTTTGTGATGTTATTAGTCTTAAATGCTTACGAAGTAGCCGAGGATTGCTGTAATATGCCTTGAGATAGTAGAGGCTGTTTGTAGTTGTAGGTAGGCCTTTTTGGGAGAAGAGAAAATCCAGGGCCGTTTTTCCTCCCAATCCATCCCTGCTTCTGTCTTAATACATTTTTAATGTTTTTTTTTTTTTTTTTCTTTTCATATTTCAATTTATTATGCCTTTATTTTACTATTTATTTACAGCCCTGGTTTTATCATTACAATGTATCAGTCGTAGTGCGAGATCTCTTTACTTAAATCCTGACACATCAAAACTGGAAGCGCCATGACATTTTGTTTAGAATAAAGATGATAAAAGCATGCAAAATCAATTCACTTTTACTTTCAGAGTGTAGAGATTGTGTTTTTTGTGCTTCTCTCTCTTTACCAATGTATAAATGTTTTTATACATTTTAGGTTTTATATATTTTTTACTCTGATATATATATATATATATATATATATATATATATATATATATATATATATATATATATATTAATTTTGAGTTAAAGAATCTACTGTAATAAGAATTGGAACAGAAAATACACATACTGTCACAAAAAACTGGCAATGTGTATTATGTAAAATGTGGCACCAGTACAAAAGTCACTTCAGAAGAAAAAACTAAAGTTTTCTCGATCTGATTTCTAATCATGAATTACATGATTCTATAAAGTTGCACAAACATGGTGTGTGTGATGATCAGTATGTGTTTGTGTGTTGATTCTGTTGAATGTGATGTCTGGTCTGTAGCGGCTCTTTATTCAGCATCAGCTGATCAGAAGATCAGACTAACATCTAAACCTGAAAGAAGAAAAACACAAGCAAATGTGTGTCACATTACTGCATTATCCACTTTACAACAACTAAAAACAAACTATCTGCATTATTAGTCAGGATTTATAAACTAACCCTGTGACGTATGATTTTTAAAGCTCTTTTAACCGTTCAGATTCTGATTCTGCATCCAAACCATGAATTTTGACCCTTTCATAATTTTGTTCTCTTTCTGTCACAGTTTTATTTATGACAATTAAAGTAATTATAAATAGTTACCATCTTTCCATTAACACTGACATTCTCTCATAATATTTTATTTCATAATTTCAGATATAAAAAAACATTGATTATACAGTGTGTGCATAATTATTAGGCACGTTGATATTCTGATCATATTTTTTATTCCAAGCACATTTTACCAATTCCAAACCACATCAATCTTAATAACTACTATTAATTTCAGACTAAAAGACAAAAATTATTAAACGCCCATGAGAAGGATGCAGGAAGTGAACTCCTTATATTCAGGTGTGCAGAATTATTAGACAGGTTTTCTTTTACTGACAAAATGAGCCAAAAAAGAGATTTAACTTTAAAAAAAAAATGAATAAATCCCCATGAGAAATATTCAAAACTAATGCAATACAGAAATTGCAAAGTTAAGGCATGACCATTGACAGTGAAATGCCTACTGGGTCAGCTGGAGTCAGAAAAAGCCAGGTGGAGAAGAAAAGACATGTTAAACCGTAAAAAAGAATTAAGAATTACTGTGAAGAATTGCCGTTAAAACCATCAGGAAACATTTAGTCTCCAGCTCCAGCATTTTCCAGAACTGCAGCTTCCTGGAGTCTCCAGAATCACAAGCTGTCAGGTTCTCAGAGACTTTGCTTGGGTCAAAATCCTGAAATTTGACTGCTCACTGAATAAGAATCATCATGCTGAAGTAAGCGTGAAATACATGAAGACTATTTTTATAGGCTTCTTTATGGAGGACAGATAAGTTGAGAAAGTGACTCTTGAAGGACCAACATCACATCCTTTTATATAACTGTTTGAAAAGAATTTATCTTCCAGAATCTGCAGTAAAGTTTTTTTTGCAGGGACTTTATTTTAATCCATCATCCTGAAAAATCTGGCTAGCAAGAAGTGTAACTTCAGATGGTTTTATTTTTTTTCATAATTGTAGGATTAGCTTTATTAAGTGAATAATTCCATAGTAATTTATTTACTTTCTTTTTAATAGTTATATTTTAAAATACAATTATATTTATTTTTCACTAGTGAAATACTGTATTATTTTGAAGTAAAAAAGAAACATCAAGATACTAAACTATAAACAGAATCAAACTCTTATTAAACATGTTAGTCACACTTACCAAGAAAGTAACCGAAGAAGAAACTATATTAACTTTCATTTAAAAATCAAACATTTTTAATCATCACTACTCACTTAAGCGTCTCCAGTTTATAATGTGGATCATCCTTCAGATCAGAGAGCAGATTCACTCCTGACGCTCCTAGTTTATTTCCAGACAGATTCAGTTCTCTCAGGTGTGAGGGGTTTGATCTCAGAGCTGAAGCCAGAGCAGCACAACTTTCATCTTTGACTCCACAATCACTCAACCTGTAGAGAACAATGACACTCTTCTGTCTCTCAGTTCAGGATCTACAGCTCAGATCAGCAGCAACTTCACAATCAGAAAGAGACTAAATCCACGACACAATTAACAGATCCAGTCTCAGGTTCAGACCCACTTCTGATTAGGCATGGGCCGGTATGAGATTTTGATGGTATGATAACCTTAAGCAAAAATATCACAGTTTCACGGTATCACGGCATTGTTGTTACAGCTCTGAAATGTGTTATGACTGGGTAAAAAAATATTTTTTTTTTTCCGCTGGACACAATATATTTTGTTTTTGACCAACATACAGAATATTAGAAACAGTAGAATTAGTTTATTTTCTTTGATTTGTTTCCTAAAAATAAAAAAAATAAAGACTGACATCTTTATTTAACCTAAACTGTAATTAAAGTTATTTAATTTTAGTTATATAATCCATATACATATCATTTATATAATTTAATATCATTTAGTTATATAATAATAATCATACACATAATTTGATTTAATAATAAACCAATTTGAAGCAAAAACAGAATGTTCTGACAAGCTTTGTGAAATTATACCAAGTAAACTTTTCAGAAGACAGTCAGCTCCCCTCAGAAACACATTTATATAAACCCCCAAAACAATATTGCGGATTTTCTTCCAATAGTTTGTGCATCATGAACAGTGAGTGATCTGCCTGCTACAGTATTTTTCTCTGTGCGTCCATCTTCAGCTTCTCTGGCCTGCGTTTGCGGTCGTTAACAGACTTCATACTTGGCTGTATGTCACGTCACTTTTACTTTCACTTTCATATTTTCACATAAATGACATTTTGGAAAATGATAACACAACAAACCATTATTTACACATCCTGAACAGAGAGTTGCAATAAGGCAAAAAACTGCCAGTTGCCGATCCCGTAAAGGCCAAAGTATATTTCGGCCATCCTCGCACCGTCGGCATTACGTTATTTTCGTCATCAGGAGGGCTCGCGGACAGCCGCACACCCCGCGGTACTGCGCGTGTGTTGAGCTCGTCCGTCCGCGCTCATCTGTGGTTGATAAACCTTTGAAAGCTGTGCAAACTCGGCTGTGCGCAGGATGGCAAGGAACACTGAATATGAAGTGAACCCGAACCTTAAGTTCGGCCATCCTACACACACGTGACTGACCACTTGCTCGCACCAACAGGAGGAGTCAGTGTTACTCTCTGCACTGCACTCAGCCTGAAGGATTCCTACTCTTTCAGTCGTTGAGGAGACATGGAAACCAGCGCATACCGCAGGAACGGTATAATGGAAAATATAAGTGGTTTTGAAACCGTGACATTTTCAAATCGAGGTATACCTTGAAACCGGTAATCGGCCCATGAGAAGTTCTGATTGACAGGGTCCATTTCAATACCATCAAAAAGTCTTTTTTTTTTTTTCTTTACATGAAAACCCTAAAATCTTCAACACATCTGTATGATGTGAAAACATACTGAAACAAAGATACATATTTCCTACAGCTGAGTGTGAGCCTTTATCATTTCTGTTCATTGTTAAAGTACAGGGCCACAGGCGAGCAAATCACTTTTCTTGTGAATATAAATGAGCCTTCCCCTGTCCTCATATGATGTTTTAAAAATTTATTTTTATGTATATTTCATAATGGGGGGAAAAAATTAAGGGTGTAACTATAAAAGGTTCAATTCACAATTTTGAAATCACAATTTGACTCTGTTACAACCCTTTGTTTTGCATTTTCTCGCTTCTGTCACTCTTTTGTTTTTGAAAGTGTTTGTGTCCAGGTAGGATGCTGATTGGCTCCTGCAGGCATTCAAAATTAGGCACACCTTAAAAGCCCTGATGTCACTTCCTTTCTCCAGAGAAGAGCAGGAGAGAGTGAGAGTGAGAGTGAGAGAGAGAGAGAGAGAGTGTGTGAGAGAGAGAGAGTGTGTGTGAATGAGAGTGAGAGTGAGATGTTTGGTTTTGGCTGTTTGGTCTCTTAGTTGAATTTTGATATGATTTTTAAGTAGGAACTGTTTGGTATTTTGACCCTATTGCTTGTTATGACACGGATTTGGATTCTCCTTTTAACTCTGTTTGCCTGATCTTGTAAATAGTTGTATATTATTGTAAATATAGAGGTTTGGAAGGAAGTAAGGAGTTTGACGCCATTTTGTTTATTGTAACCTTTTTTTATCTCTGTTTTGGTTAGGGAGTTAGGTTAAAATATTGTACTTTTATTTTATTTTATTTTATTTTGATTAGGGTTTAGGAAAGAGGTCTTAAACTAAAGAAGTTTTGTTTATTATGGCCTGGTCAACTCCTGAAGGAAATACCCTATTTACTTATTTTGATGGTTGTATTTTTGTTTGGTTCAAGTAAAAACCCTCAAAAGAATCCTCGCTTCCTCTTTCTCTTTTCATGTTGTGTCCTTTACCCCTAGACGGGGCGTAACATGAATTGGGGGCTCATCTGTCCATTCGGATGAAATAAGAAGCTTGTCAACTCGTCCGTCCGAATGAAATTGAGTATTTGTGTACTCACTGCTTTTGCAGAGTTGTGTTTTCTTGTGTTTGCCTGGTGGTTTTCATCTCATGTGGGAGGAAGCTTAGAGTTTATGATGTCGTTGAAATTTGAACTTGAAAAATTTTCGATTGCACCTATGGAAGAACAGTTTGAAAAGTGTCGGAAGGATGATTTATTGTTAATTGCCGATTTTTTTTTATATAGGCGTGCCTCGAAATGCACTTAAGAGGGAGATTAAGGAGGTCTTGCACAAGGAGTTGGTAAAGCAAAGGATCTTACCTGGTGAAACTGAGGTAACAGGTGTTGCAACAAATCCAGTGTTTTCTGACGACTTGGAAGCTTTAGAAAAGGAGCTCAAGTCTGATGAGGACAAGCGCATAGATCCCGATAATCCCTCTTCACCAAAAGAGAAAATGCTAGCAATCCGACTAAAGGAGTTAGATGTGGAGTTAGTCCGACAGCAGTACCAGAGTCAGCTTTTGCAGGTCTGAGCGCTGGAGCTTGAGACAACAAGAGACATCCGGCTCAAAGAGCTGGAAAATGAGCAAAAGTCTGGTCAAACACAGCATCCTTCTTCTCCTGGATTGCAGGGAAATGCTACTCCTGTGCAGGCTGTTACTTCATCACCTCTTCCCGCAGCATCGTATACTTTACCGGTGAGTCAAACTGAATTTGATATTTCCAGACAAATTTCGTTAGTTCCTGCATTTAGAGAAAGTGAAGTTGATACTTATTTCACTGTTTTGGAACGTATCGATGCTACTTTGCAGTAGCCCAAGAATATTTGGCCTTTACTTTTAAACTAGTGGGTAAAGCGCAGGAGGTATGTTCGGCATTGACTTTAGAACAAAGTCTAGATTACGATGCAATGAAGTCCTCTGTGTTAAGAGCTTATGAGCTTGTTCCAGAAGCCTATCGACAAAAATTTAGAAAGCATATGAAAACCTACAGCCAAACTTTTGTTGAATTTGCCAGAGAAAATACTATTCTGTTTGAAAAGTGGTGTGCAGCAAGTAAAATCAGCACGTTTGAACAACTTAAGGAGTTAATCCTTGTAGAGGAGTTTAAGAATTGCGTGCCTGAAAAGATAGAAGTTCATTTAAATGAGCAAAAGGTGACATCACTCACCGAAGCTGCAATCTTCGCAGATGAATTTGTGCTTACACACAAAATTGTGTTTTCTCCTTTACATCCTACTCATTGTGTCGCTGAGCGGAATCACAATCCTAAAACTGGGATTGGCCAGAATGATAAGCAGGGTCCTGATTCTCGTGAGTGTTTTTACTGTCATGAGAAGGGTCATTTGATTGCTTTATGTCCTATGTTAAAACGTAAGAACCAGAGGAAAACACAGACCGCACATAAAAGTGTTGCTTTTGTGAGTACACACCCTTCTGAGTCTACGCTTGCGATTGATCCCACCTTTGAACCATTTGTGTGTGATGGTACAGTCTCCTTTTCTGAGTTAGACACCGAGCATAAACATGTACACATTTTGAGAGATACGGGTGCGGCACAGTCATTCATCTTGACAGATGTACTTTTCTTTTTCGACACAGTCCAGCTGTGGTTCAGATGTCCTAGTTTAAGGAATTGAACTTGGGGTAGTTAGGGTTCCGCTCCACAAGATATATTTGCATTCTCATCTTGTGACTGGGTTAGTTAAAATAGCCGTACAATCTCAGTTGCCACTGAAGGGCATTTCTCTCATCCTTGGTAATGATTTAGCCAGAAGTAAGGTGTCTTGTCTTCCTGAAGTAGTTGATATACCCTGTGTATCAAAAAGTTTTATTGACTCGGGAGTTTCCTAAGGTATTTCATTCCTGTGTTATTACACGAGCACAAGCTCGTAAGTTTGAAGAACTTGATCTCTCCGACTCATTTATGTGTTCTGATCAGTCAGATGTTGAGACTAGTTTAGACATGGAGAAACAAAATTTGAGTTTTGGGCCAAATGTTGATTTTCCTTTTGACAGGAAGCACCTAATCGAAACACAAAAATCTGATGGTACACTGATGACTTGTTTTAATGCTGTGATGGATAAAACCTTGTTAGATGATCATGTTGTTGCTTATTTTCTAGATGATGGAGTACTTTATGGATGCCCATTTTATGGCCCTTATATTACCTATTTGAGCCAATGCAGATGAATGAAGTTATCTCAGGACGAGACCGCCCTGATTGTAGAGCAAAACGTGATTGACTATAGCGAGATCGCGTTACCGACATCGTTTAAATGTGGCTGTTATCTGATTGGCTTGAGTAGACCGTGGGTGGAGTCCACACATTTGTGGATTGTCAGCACGTCTTGACGCAAGAAATGTTTCACAATTCGCAAATGCACAGGACGCGATTCACAAATGCATGCAGGTATCTACAAATGCACAGGATGCGATACACAAATAAATGCTAGACAAAGTTGTGGTTGTGACATAAATATATATTTGTGAATGTTTTTATTTGCAAATCTCATTTTAATTATTTGTGAATTTAATTCTTGTTTGTGAAACTTTAAGATTTATTTGTGGATCTCATTATATTTATTTGCCAATATGTCTGGCTTTTTTTAAAAAATTCCTCTTTACATTTATTTGTGGATCATAATCTATTTATTTGGAATAAAGCAACAATTCTATCTCCATAAAAACTCTCTCACTTATCTAGTTCATCTCAAAAGGAACTAATGCAGTTGATTGAAAAGTATTCTTCACTGTTTTCTGATGTGCCCACTGTAACAAATGTGTTGGAGCATGATATTGATGTGGGTGATCATTATCCTGTTAAGCAAAATGCTTATCGTATCAATCCAGTAAAGCGTGAGATCATGCAGAAGGAAATGCAGTACTTGATTGAGCATGGCTTAGCTGTGCCAAGTTCAAGTCCCTGGTGTTCCCCATGCCTTTTAGTTCCTAAGCCAGATGGAACATCACGCTTCTGCACAGATTACCGAAAAGTAAATCAGTTGACTAAATCAGACTCATTCCCTCTTCCTAGAATAGATGATTGTGTTGACCGCATTGGTCAGGCCAAATTTGTGACAAAGCTAGAGTTACTAAAAGGGTATTGGCAGGTGCCACTCACTGATCGTGCTTCAGAAATCTCCGCTTTCGCTACTCCAGATGTTTTCCTGCAATACAAGGTTCTTCCCTTTGGCCTGAAAAATGCTCCTGCCACTTTCTAGCGATTAATGAGAAAGGTGCTGTCTAATGTAAAAAATTGTGAAGCCTACCTTGATGATGTTGTTTGTTACTCTGATACATGGGAAAGTCATGTAAAGACTCTAAAGGAAGTCTTCTCTAGGTTCCAAGAAGCTAATCTCACCCTCAATTTAACAAAATGTGATTTCTGTCATGCCAAGGTCACCTATTTAGGTAAGGAGGTCGGTTATGGTATGGTTCGACCAGTGGAATCTAAAGTTCATGCCATCATGGATTTCCCCTCTCCTAAATCTAAAAATGAACTCCGGCGTTTTCTCGGCATGGTCGGTTATTACAGAAACTTCTGTAAAAAATTCTCAGATGTAGCAAAGCCTCTCACTGATGGTCTTCAAAAAGATGTTTCTTTTGTTTGGAGTCCTAATTGTCAAATTGCTTTTGATTCACTAAAAACGTTGTTGTGTAGCTCTCCTGTTCTTGCTGCTCCAGATTTCACCAAACCGTACAAACTCTAAGTGGATGCCAGTGGAACCGGTGCTGGTGCAGTCCTTCTACAAGAGGATGATCATGGGATCGACCACCCTGTATGCTTTTACTCAAAGAAATTCAATCGACACCAGTTAAATTATAGCACTATAGGAAAAGAAGCTTTAACTCTTTTATTAGCATAACAGCAATTTGAAGTGTATATCGGTTCAAGTTCACAGCCTGTTGAGGTATTTACAGATCACAATCCACTTGTTTTTCTTCATCGCATGTGCAATAAGAATTAAAGACTCATGCGATGGGCTCTCATTTGTCAAAGTTTTAACTTACAAATCAGATACAAGAAAGGTGTAAAAAATGTAATTGCTGATTCTTTTTCACGGTGTTGTGTATAATCCTGATGCCATGTTTATTCTTATGTGTGGGGGTGTTACAACTGGTGCATTCAATCTTAGGCACACCTTAAAAGCCCATCACATATGAAACTTCCTTTCCCCAAATAAGATCATAATTAGCTCCTAAAGGCTAATGACTGGCCCATCTAGATTGGTGCATTCAAAATTAGGCACACCTTAAAAGCACTGATGTCACTTCCTTTCCCCAAAGCAGAGCAGAGGGAGAGAGTTCTTAGTTGTGTTCTTAGTTTGGTCTCGTAGATGAATTTTGATACGATTTTTGTAAGTAGGAACTGTTTGGTATTTTGACCTTATTGCTTGTTATGACGCGGATTTGGATTCTCCTTTTAACTCTGTTTGCCTGATCTTGTAAATGGTTGCATATTATTGTAAATATAGAGTGTTGGGAGGAAGTAAGGAGTTTGACGCCATTTTGTTTATTGTAACCTTTTTAATCTCTGTTTTGGTCAGGGAGTTAGGTTAAAATATTGTACTTTTATTTTATTTTGATTAGGGTTTAGGAAAGAGGTCTTAAACTATATAAGTTTTGTTTATTATTTTGGCATGGTCAACTCCTGAAGGAAATTCCCTATTTACTTATTTTGATAGTTGTATTTTTGTTTGGTTCAAGTAAAAACCCTCAAAAGAATCCCCGCTTCCTCTTTCTCTTTTCATGTTGTGTCCTTTACCCCTAGATGGGGTGTAACAACTCTCTTATAATACTACAAATTAATCTAGTCACAGTACCAATATTTCAGATGTCGACCAATACCATATATGAAAATAAAAAGTATTAAGTACATTAAATCAGTAAAATTAAGCTAATAATAATTAATTAATACTTTAAAACAGTATGTAGCCTTCAAATATTTTTCAATTAAGTAACATTGTTTTAAAAAGATCAAATGAAACCTCATATAGAGCAAATGATATGTCTATTAATCAGCATTTACTCTCCAAGATCTACTGACATCAGATTTTATTATTATTATTATTATTATTTGTCCCATGCATTGCTATGGTTATTACTGTAAGGCACCATCACAATTTCTGATTCAGATTTTAAATTTTAAATATGGGTACCAATTTTATAATAATGTTCAGTTGTAAGTCATTTATAAGTGATTAATTAATGATGAATCCAATAATTTACAAAAACATCTCATAAGCATTTAATAACTGATGTGCTAACAATTTGTGTATGTTTTGTTAATTCATTTACAAGTGATTAGATTAATAATGAACTAATAATTTACAAAAACATGACTGTGTTCTACAAATTATTAATAAGTGATATGTTAATATTTTTTGTTTTGTAGATTGAGTTATAAATAATGTACAAGTGATTATAGGATGATTAACTAATCATTTACAAAAATATGACCATATTGCTCACAAATGATTCAGTAATTTGCTAACGATTTACAAATCTGTCGTGAATTTATCTTAAAAAAATATAGCATCATGAAATAATCAAAACAGATCCTTAGTAAAAGCTAATACACTGAAATAAAAAAATACTAATTTTTTAAGGTAAGTGGTTGCAAACATATATTTTTACATTTTTTAGTTACATTTAAATTAAAAAAAAATGTTGAAAGTTAGTCAACTAAATTAAATAATTGGGTACTAGTTAATATAAACTAACTTATCATTTTACAACAGTATCCACTTATCTAATAGTAAATAGTTAATTCTAATCATTGTTTTAAGTAGTTACTAGTTAATATATTATTAATAACTATAAATCATTTACAACACTTCTCTCTTTCATCCTCATCCCAAAAAGTGTACACTACTCATCAGTTGTAAATGTTTTACAAAACCAGCCGGATACAGGCTGTGTGTTTGTGTACGCACTGGAGTGAAAGATCTATGAATGATGAGTGGTGTACAATTTCTTAGGATTAGGGGGATGCAGAAAGTGTTGTAAATGATTTATTTATGCGCTTATACAACAGGTTTAGAATACTTTTGCAGATGCCTTCTCTTACACACATGTAGTATTTTTAACACTGTGAGATAATAGTACAGTGTTGACATTTCTTACGATTTATAAGGATTAACTAATATATTAACTAGTAACTTATTATCCCGTGGTAACTAGGATTTACACAAGCTCAGCCTGGATCCAGAACACCTGAGAAGAGATGATGCCAACCCCTGAGACAAAACATACAGAACTACCACATTACAGGTAAGTTTAATTTCGCATACATTGCTATTAATAGTGTTAATTGTCTGTTTGTTTACGCCTTCTTTATTGATTTTCCAAACATACTTCGTACCATGCACATAAATTGACTAGTCACCACTGATAAGCTACTACCAACATTGTAGAAACTTAATTTTCTGCAAAGTTGCTTTGCAGTAAACACTGTACTCAGAAAAAGCGCTATGCAAATTAACTTGAATTAAAAACTGAATTAAATTATCCATTTACTGCTAATGATATGTTTGATTATTATTTCATGATATGTTGCTTTTTAGAAGGATTTAAGATTCCTTTGAAGACTGATTAGTTAACATCAGCAACAAAGAACCTGTGCTACAATCCTACTCTTAAACAGGGTTTCAACGAGTCAAGCAAAAGTCTTAAATTGTACAACAAAGCTTTAATTGTGATTTCCCAAGAGGTTTTGTTGCTTTTTAAGATAACATGACAGATTGGTAAATTGTTAGCATATTACTTAATCATTTGTAGAACGTGATAGTCATAAGTTTCTTGTAAAATGATTAGTTAATCACCATCTAATCACTTGTAAATTATTATTTATAACTCAATCTACAAAATATAGATAAATATATTAACAAATCCATTTATTTATCATTTTTTGAACAGTTATGTTTTTGTAAATGATTAGTCTCACTTAATCAATTTGGTAAATGCCTTACAACTGAACGTTATTATAAAGTGTTACCGAACTTTTACTTAATACCTGATACTAATGTATCTAATGTACTAATACCTAAATTAAATATTACTTTATTATGAACTAAAGATGTGTTCTAGGTATGTAATTAATCAAAACTAATACATCAAAAACATTAAATAAACATGAGCTAAAGGTTTATCTCTGTTTACATTCTGGCACATTTTCTGACGTGATAAAACTCTACAGATAATCTCTACATCAGAACTACAACTATAAACTATTTTGTAAATATTTATTTGTGAATACTTCCAGTGTGTTTGTGTCCAGAGAGATGATTTACCAGAGTATCTCCGGTTTACAGTGAGGATCCTTCCAGTAGATTCCAGAGCAGCTTCTCTCCTGACGCCTCCTAGTTGGCTCTCCAGACAGATTCAGATCTCTCAGGTGTGAGGGGTTTGATCTCAGAGCTGAAGTCGTGAGCAGTACATCCTTCCATCTCAGACTCCTGCATTAATCACCTGTTCTGTAGAGAACAATGATTACTCTTCAGCCCTCCTCAGTTCAGGATCTACAGCCTGGGATCAAAGCAAGAACTTCCACAATCAGAAAGAAAAACACAACATGATTAATAGATCCAGTCTAAAAGCCCAAAACCTTTATATTAAAGGAGGGTTGACTGTTTTTTTTTTTTTTTTCCAGGCTTGATTGACGTTTACAAAATGCATTCCTACATAAAATATGTAATGCTTCCTTAAAGGAAAAAACATACTACTTTTCACAGCAAGTCAATTTACAGATGTATAAACCAAGTCTAGGGCTGATTTAAGATTCTCCTAAAGACTGACAGTTAACATCCAGCACTGGAAGAACTGTGCTACAACTTACCTTTTAAACAGGGTTTCCCACGGAGTCATAAAAAGTCTGAAATTGTACAAGAAAGTCTTAATTGTGATTTTAAGAGGTTTTACATTTGGGGGATGTAAAGACTAGAATTGCGATATGCTGAATGTGATGATCGAACTTCAAAAGGCTATGATTTCATGAGCGCTGCACGTTCAAAGTCCGGTGATGCACTGCTTTGTGTTCTGCTGTTACCGGGGAAATAGTTATAGTTCTGCCAAAAACGTCACCTGCTGGCAGAGAATGAATGTGCATTTTCAATAAAACTGTTGTTCTGTTTAGATTTCAGACAAATGCTAAAATCGACCCATGTTTTTACGCTGCAAACACACAGAGAGCTTTAAATGTGAACTGGAGGATCAATAAGAAGACAATGCATTTAAAAATCTAAACAGTATAGGGGTGTGCGATATGTATGGTTTGTGATAATATCGTAATTGTGTGATTGTAATTGTGTGAACAATGTGTGATTTGATATTATTGATTATATCACGAAAAGCAAACACAAAACACCTACAGAGTGCACGCATACATTATGTGATGAAGTCTAGCAGGTTAGACTAGTGCTGGTGTGCATTTAGAGTATGTTCTTTCACTGCATGAATCAGTCTATTAAAATGCATTTAGAGTTATCACCGAATTTAAGATATGGGGCAGAAAATGTATATATTTATATAATTTTATATAGTTAATATCACGCGAAGAGTGAGGTTTTTTCCCCAAAAGTCAGCATGGTTACAAATGTGATATTGATTTTATACAACAGTTCAATAAAAAAAGAAGTTAATATTAAGAGACTTATGTTTTAGACACCATATTTTCTGTTTTTCCTCTATTTCACCAACAAAAATCATTTCAAACATCAGTTTTCAATGTTTTATGTTTAATCTATCAAAACATTATTTATGCATTTGTAACTGCAGGTTTAAGTGTTCCATGTCCCTCAGAGCTGCTTTAAACAGTGTGTAAACACATCTAAATGCCACTTCAGATTAAAAATTAAAGAGATATAATTTTTTGTTAATATCACACACCCTTAATTTATGTTATTTAACTGATATAATAATTTATTGATAATAATTGTTTAAATTAATATAATAATTAATACTTTTGCCTAATCCATTTCCTTAAAAGTGGTTTTAAGGCTGAAATGTAAAGTTTATAATTTTATAAAACTTTTTTTTTTTTTGAAAACCTTTATCTGAACTCATTCATGCTTTTTACAGTCATCTTAATTTTATGCAGGTCTTAAAAAAGAAACCAAAATTAAAGAAAGCCATAAAAAAGCTCAAAAAACCCCACCATAAATCACAACAGATTCACATCCTGTCAGTTTTAAATTAACCAATAAATTAGTTTGCCAACAAAACTTTGGTCAAACGTATTTATTTAATGTAATGGAGAAATCTAATACACGGACAGCTACTCAATGACTGCTCAGACAAACACAGCACAATCTCTCAATCTCTCAGGGGTTAGTTTCAATATCATAGAAGATGTTAGAACTGTTTAATTCTTTTGTAAATACCCCAAATCATCAACACACATCTGTATGATATAAAGCAGCTGTTTTTAGATCATCCACTCAACCTATAATAAGTATTTTAAAATTGTGTCAAAAACTTTGGAAAGAATGTAATGAAGATTAAAACAGCATTATTTTCAATTAACTGAAAGGACACTTTCTTTATGACACAGTTTTGGTTTTCATTTTGTTCATAATCAACAAAGGAGCAACATTTAGGAGGATACTGACAGATTTATATAATCTTACCAGAGTTTCTCCAGTTTACAGCGAGGATCCTTCAGTACATCAGAGAGCAGCTTCACTCCTGACACTCCTAGTTTATTTCCAGACAGACTCAGTTCTCTCAGGTGTGAGGGGTTTGATCTCAGAGCTGAAGCCAGAGCAGCACAACCTTCATCTGTGACTCCACAATCCCTCAACCTGTAGAGAACAATGGCTACGTTTACATGCACACTTTTTGGTTCAATCGGACTGAATTCATTCCGATTGATGAATCTGATTGTAGTGCTTACATGAACGCTAAATAAAGTGATCGGGTTGATGTGTGCGTTTATATGTCACAAGCTTCAAATCGGAACAGATTTTTTTTTGAGATGCGCACACTGCAGAAATGGTGAAAGTGAAAAGTGAACATGATATATAGATAATATTGAGTTTCTCACTGTTTGCACATAATAACCACTCTCCTACACGGTTTCTTTATTTGTTTTGAACAGCAGAATTAATATTTACCCATTTATGGATAAATATACATATAAACCACTGTGCTGTGCTGCTCATATTTATCGCGCGCAAAAAAAAAAAAAGCCCCTCCCCGCGCCCAAACCGGGTTGCTGTGGATGAGTATCCAAAACAAGGCTGTCCTGCTCCACTTCACAGCTGTGAGTGAAAGGAGAGTTTTATTATGTCAGGACACGCATTTATACAACACTTTATTCAAAAGTAAGAGCCGCTCTTCCGTGCATCGTATGTCATTATGTTATTTCTGCGTCATTGCACATGCGCAGTTCTTTCAGTTTCGTGGTTCAATCTGATCGAGTGTTTACATGCACTCTCAATCGTATTAGAAGAGGAATAAACCTTCAATCCGATCGAAATTTCATTCGGATCAAGCTCAATCGGATTGATTAAGGTGTTTATATGAATGTTTTTCAATCCGATTGAGCCGTCAATCCGATCACAAACGGATTATTTGGGTGCATGTAAACGTAGCCAATGACACTCTTCAGTCTCTCAGATCAGGATCTACAGCTCAGATCAGCAGCAACTTCACAATCAGAAAGAGAAACTGATTAACAGATCCACACTGGAAAAAGTAATTTGTTAAGTTTACTTAATTCAGTTGTGCAAACTCATGTTTTAAGTGTCATTTAAATCACTGCTAATATATTAAAAGTATTCCTTACTTATTTTTAGTTCAATTTACTTAAGCCATTTAAGTTTTCTTAACTTAACTGAATCTGTGATCTGAGGAACATTACTACTCAGAATTACTGACTCCCAGAGTGCATTGCAGCATGAATATATTATGCATTTGCTTTGTTTTACAGTTGTTGTTTTTATTTTCCAATTTTATTTGCTGTTTTATGTCAGTAGTAGTACAATAAAAAAAGCAAATAAAATGGTTATTGTTACAATTAATAAAAATAAATGAAACTGAATTGTTACCATTGTTGTGATTCCTGTGCTGAATGATGAAGTCTGTGTGTGACTTAAGCATAATACCATAAATATGAAAGGACTATGTCAATATAATAAAAAGCTTCTCAAGGTATTCATAATGAACAATGAAATTGTAAATGATCATTAATAATCAAAGAATAAAAGACTAATGATCTTAATTTAAGATAGAGCCCTTTCTAAAAAGAATCTATTTATTATATTTCTTCCTTTTAAATCAAATAACTCCAACTTCATGCTACATTAATAGGAAGAAAATTATAAAAACCCAAATTAAGTTCCAAGTGCCCAACCAAAGAGAACGCTTATCACTGTAATGGTGTGTAAAA
>NW_024879340.1:369519-444519 GCF_018340385.1 Cyprinus carpio
CACTGTTGGTTCACACTTGACACTGCATCACTAAATGACACTATGGGAACACTATGCCATAGCACCATACTACTGCAAGAGTAACTGCAAGTTTATCAGCTCGTGATAGAACAAAAAGAACTGACAATTAACTGTTCACGCAGATAAAACCTGAAAGCTAGGAGTCAAGTCAAAGTCCGATTCTAAAATATGATAAATGTGTGCTGAGAGGCCCAGTCTCCTGCCACACAAATATCCTACATAGATGTTCCCTTCGATAACACCTGAGAAGCAACACCTCTAGTAGAGTGAGCTCAAGTGACAAGAGATAATGATTGTCTCAGACGACCACTGGGACAAGACCACAGGAACAAGTTGAGTCCCCTGCACAATCTGACTTTGCTGCAGCCTGGAATTGAACTGCTGGTTTCGTCTGGCCAGAGGAAAACTGGCCCCCCGACTGAGCCTGGATTCTCCCAAGATTTTTTCTCCATTCTGTCACCGATGGAGTTTTGGTTCCTTGCCGCTGTCGCCTCTGGCTTGCTTAGTTGGGGACACTTCATTTACAGCGTTATCATTGACTTGATTGCAAATAATTGCACAGATACTATTTAAACTGAACTGAGCTGCATGATGACATCACTGAATTCAATGATGAATGTCTCTAGATTACGTATGTAACCATGGTTCCTCAAGGGAACGAGACGCTGCGTCGAAAATGCTATGGGGGAAATCCTTTTGCGTGAGTGACTCTGAATATCGTGTGCAATCTGTCCAATGGAAGAGCATGACGTCACGGGCGGGGTGATGTAAGAGACCAGGAAGCTATAAAAGCTATATCAGCTTAGAGTAAACCAGCAAACGCTGGCAGGGGTGCCGGGAGTATGGCATCGAGACACAGCGTCTCGTACCCTCAAGGAACCATGGTTACATACGTAACCTAGAAATGTTCCTCTTCAGGAACTCGAGCTGCGTCGAAAACACTATGGGGAATGAGGTGCCCACACCGCCAGAATTCCAAATCACTGCCTAGTGTGTATCCAAAGAGTCCAGCTAAGACGAGACAACAGAAGAGCCAGGAGTGGCTCGCATATCTAGACCATAGAATCTCATGCAAGTGGAGGCCATGGACCACTCCGCAGCATTGCAGATGTCCATCATGGACACACCTGCTAAGAAGGCCTTGGAGGCCGCCATACCCAGTGTGGAGTGAGCCATGACTCCCATCGTCTTGTTCCCTCAAGGAACCATGGTTACAAATGTAACCTAGAGACGTTCCTCTTCAGGAACTCGAGCTGCATCGAAAACGCTATGGGGAACAAGGTGCCCATGCTGCCAGACTTCCAAATCACTGCCTAGTGTGTATCCAAAGAGCACAGCTAAGGAGAGAGAACAGAAGAGCCGGGAGTGGCTCGCATATCTAGACCATAGAATCTCACGAAAGTGGAGGGCGTGGACCACCCCACAGCGTTGCAGATGTCCATCATGGACACACCTGCTAAGAAGGCCTTGGAGGCCGCCATACCCCGTGTGGAGTGAGCCTTGACTCCCATCGGCGAGGGGAGACCAGAGGACTCATAGGTGACGTTGATAGCCTCAACTATCCAACGGCTAAGAGTCTGCTTAGATGCAGGAAAGCCCCACTTGGGGGGACAATAGCACACAAGCAATTGGTCCGATTTTCTCCACAGGGCAGCTCTATGGACGTATGTGTCCAGCACTCGAACTGGACACATACAATTAAGCTTCTCTTGGTTGGGCTCCCAAAAGGGAGGAGGGCAGAAAGCTTGCAGTGCTATAGGTTGTGGTGAGACAGAGGGAACTTTAGGAACATAACCCGCACTAGGGTACAGAAATGCTTTGGCCATGCCGGGGGCAAAGTCAAGATAAGTAGAGGCCAGTGAGAGGGCCTGAAGATGTCCAACTCTCTTCAGAGAAGTAATAGCCAACAGGAAGGCAGTCTTTAGGGTCAGATGTCTATCTGATATATCTTGAATCGGCTCGAATGGAGCTTTACAGAGAGCCTCTAATACCACAACCAAGTCCCAGGGGGGAACACAGGACCGTACTGGAGGCCTCAGCCCAACCCTTTCCGTTTTTTACCCACGGCCGGGTTATGCATATTGTTTGTTTGTTTCTATGCTTAGTCTTTGCTGTTGGTTTCTTCCTACTCTTCCACTTCTCCTTACCTGGCAGCCACGGCCAGTGCAGCTGGCATTCAACTTAAAGGTGCATTGCTGCCACCTACAGTACTGGAGTGTGAAACAAATTAGTGGGGGAAAAAAACAGGTGATGACTGCATGCGTGGCGGGTGGTGGGCCGGCCATTCTCCAGATCACACAGATGGCCAGTCCGCCCCTGCCTTGCAGTAGAGCACCCGCAGGGGGCAACTGATCTAACTTGTTTTTGAGACCCCCGAAGGGGTGGCAAGCCTCTCAGTTCTGCTACGCTCGTGGGCGGAAAAGACTGAGACCAGCGCTAGCTGGAAACCACTGTGCCCTGGAGCTCTGGCAGGATTAGCAGACTAACTTCCCTAGGGCAATGAGGAAAGACGCGCACTGTGTGATGCGGTATACCCCGCTATACCCCAGCAGGGGCCGCCCTCTGAAGTCCTGAACACCTCATGTCAGGACTTCTTAGCCGAGGACTTATGGTCTTGCAATGGTCTTGTCATATTATCACAACTATGCAGTGTTCTTAACTACATAATGCATATTTTAGGTTTCAGACATTTAAATACACATAAATACTAGTAAAACAATACATTTAGAGTTTGAAAAATACATGCATATGTCTATGGAAGCAACAATAATAATCCATTCAAATTTAATTTGCAGACGTTTTTTATTCATATCAGATACACATAGTGTAAGTAACTATAAAGTTCACTCTATTCTTTACTCAGTTCACCGGCCACTTATTACCTGTATTTCGGGAGAAATTGATGAATTCACGTGCTGTAAATCCGACTGACAGGACTCTTTGAACTGCAGCACGAACAAATATGGCGGCGCCCATCTCACATTACAGATCACAATCAAGATCATTTAGAAAGGTTTTTAAATGACAAAACACACTCATTTACACATATTTGTGAATCGGAATATCAGATTGTTCATGACATGGTATGGAAGTTTGTGAATATTTTAAATTAAAAAGGAAAAACGAAATAAAAGCGATCCATCTGTCATACAGTGTTATTGTAGACGCGGTGTGTCACGAGACAAGCCTGACACGTCGCCATGGAAACAGTAAGGGGAACGTTCTAAAATAACAGTCCTCTAAAAAAAAACTCACTCTGGGGGGACCGCTGGAATATTTTAAACTCACCGCTGAAAAGGTTAAGGAACGCCGCCGCTTGCTTGCGTGCCTCCTGAAACCTGTCAACGACCGAGCTGACAACGTCGCCGAACAGGCCAGAAGGCTGAAGCAGGGTGTCCATGAGGCAGACCCTGTCTTTCTCCTTCATCTCGGACGGTGTCAGCCACAAGTGCCTCTTTGCGGCCACCATGGCTGCCATAGACTGCCCAATGGCACAAGCGTTATCCTTGGTGGCGCAGAGGGAGAAATCAGCGGTCCATCTTAATTCTGTAATATCGCCGGACTTGATCTCCTCTCCCTCGTCTAACTCTTTTAGCAGGTCGGCTTGGTATGCCTGTAACACTGCCATAGTGTGCAGACTCGCACCAGCTTGACCTGCTGCTCCATACCCTTTGCCCACCAAAGCCGATGTTGTTCTGAGCGGCTTGGAGGGCAACACTGGAGCCTTCAGAGACGATGCAGCCCAGGGGGACACAGAGCTCGCAAGCATTTGTTCCACCCGTGGCATCGCTCTGTAGCCGCGCTCTCCCATCCTTGCCACATTGCCATAATAATCAGACCCGGGGATGAAGAGGCAGGCTGAGAATGGATGGTTCCATAATCTAGCGATCTCTTCATGTAGATCGGGAAAAAAGGGACGGCTCCGGCATGGAGGTGGTTGCCTCGCCCGCAGAAAGCATTCATCAAGCTTGCATTTCTGCAGTTCAGATTGCTTTTATTGCGCGCCAATCGATGCTGAGCTTGGCCACCGCATGAGTAACCACCTCTAAGAGCTCCTCATACTGTGGAGATTGGGGTGGCGAATCCCTTTCGACACCTTCCACATCAACCTCCTCGGAGGAAGAGAGGCGATCTGTTGATCCCTTTCCCCAGGGGAAGAAACCGCAGAGCGTGCTTCCGAACCCAGGGATTGGGCGCTGGATCTGGCAGATGAGGAAGGAGATAGGGACTCGCCCGTCTCCATTCCCTCTAACAGATCCACCTGTGAACCCCATGAGTGCAGCTGCCCTTCTGCCTCAGCAGAAGCGGGGCCGGCACCGCGAGGAATGCTGACGAAGGCTCCCTCCTCGAAGAGAGCCCTCTGGGTTTGAAGCGTCCGCATTGGCAATCGTTCACAATGCAGACAGTTGGCTCCCTCGAGAGTGTTGGAGCAGGGTTGGAACTAAACTCTGCAGGGCAGCTCCAGGAACTGAGTTTGACACCCCTGCGTTTAAGGGTTAAAGACAGAAGTTGCTCTTTCATTGCTCAGGAGACCAAACAGTGTTCTCAGGCACGTTTTATTTAAGTATCAACTCTATCTCAGAGATACAAGTCTGATATTTCATGGCATAATTTTTGGTGGGGAAACAAGCTCAATCATCCGATTTTGCATTGGTTAATATTTAAAGCATTTTAGCTAATTACTTTAGGATTACTTTTATATTAAATGGAAAATTAGCCAAACTCAATTAGTATTTAAATTATGCATTAAATATTGACATATTTAGCAACCTATCATGAGTCAACAATATACACAAATATGTGAGACTATGTTTGTGCATGTGGGGCTAGAATTGCATTGCACACATCCACACAGATGTCCGTAATTTAGCTGCTCTCTGGGGTGCTCCTTGAAATGCATGGCACAATCAGTGCTAGAAGAACAGAACAATATTAAATGTTCATATGCAGAAAGTAAAAAGGTTATCTGCCTTCTACTCTCCTATTCAAAAGATACGCAAGTGGTCAGGAAAGGTCACTGAGAAAATTAATTTTACTGCAACGCTCAAAGGTACAACTATGTCTAGCCAGTAAGCTGCTCTAAAAGAGCACATTGTGTTACCTTGGCAACAAACCTGTAATTAAATAAATTATATATATATATTCTGTTGTTCTTCCTTTTTATAAGTTAGGTTCATCTATGTCTTTAATCAGGATGACAGTTTGATAGGAAATTGAACCTGAAGGCAAGTACAAAATTCTATGTTACTTTCTCATCAAAATCTCACTTGGGGCTGGTTGCACCAGCTAGATGTAAAAAAGTTAAGTGTAAATCCTATGCTGGGCTTTGCAATGTCCAGTTTTAAGATAAATGTTTACACCTGTTGCTACAACTAAAAGTATGACCAGGCACAACTATGCCCGGCATAGCCGATGCACGTCGACGCCGACACAGACACCATCTTCCCCTAGTGGCACCTGAGACCATAGATATTATACTATATCTTATCTGTGCCTATGGCTGAGATTACATTCACGTTGCAAATAATTAAGAACTGAATTGCTTAAGACTTCATACCAAGTGAAGCAACAGCATCATGATTTAAATGATTAAACATTTCCTAAAAATTCCATGTTTTTATATCTGAAGTCTCCCTGCACATTCCTATGACATATTTCTTCTTCTTCAAAAACAAAGCAAAAAAATTACAAATAAAAATAAAAAAGGAAGGAAGGAAGGTGACAGGTTAAGTTAAATATAATGAATCTAATACGAGTTTATGTAGGTAAATATGAGGTAAATATGACTTTACATGACATTGTTCACGCATTTTACTGACGTATTTCTGTATCTGAAAAAACACATTCAGTTTGTATTTTGTAATAAAATTAGAATTTGAAAACTGATACTTTATTTTGGATTAAAAGTAACAAAGCACAAAACTGTGATTATTGGATGGCACACTAAATAGCCTAATAAATGGTCTTAAAGATGTGAAATATTTTCAAGCATTTATACCAAGCATTTTGAATTTTTTTTATAGTCCCAGATCGTAATATTGATATTGCATATACTGCCTGAAAAGACCACAAGCATTATTACAATTCACGTCTGCAGTAATAATTAACAGACATGAATCCTAAAAACTAATAGAGGGTATGCATCAACATCACTTTCCTGCCTGAACACGCCCACTCACCCAGACTGAGTGGCAGAAGAGCATGCTGCATGAATGGATTTAATATGGAAACTGCCCAAACGCAAGTAAAACAAACGATTATCAGTTTAAACTAGAGGTTGTAGAACTCAATATTGTGTTCCTTACAACTTACCAAATATCCAGTGGTCCATGGATATTGACATGCAGCCAAGAATCGTGTTTCCTGAAATTTATATGTCCCTGATTTTGACGCTGGGAATTAAATAGTTATAGTTATTTAAGAACTTCCAGTTATGCAGAATTTAAGATAGTAAAAAGATAGTAAAATCCTTCTGTCCAGGCTGGACTATTGCAATGCTCTCTTGGCAGGTCTTCCAGCCAGTTCTATCAAACCTCTAAAATTAATCCAGAATGCGACTGCAAGATTAATCTTTAATGAGCCAAAAAGAATGCACATCACACCTCTGTTTATCAATTTCCACTGGCTACCAATAGCTGCTCGCATAAAATTCAAGGCATTAATTTTGCCTACAAAACCACCACTGGTTCTGCACCCCTCATTACTTCAGACTCATGTGCCCTCTAGACGCTTCTGTTCTACAAGTTAACAGTGCATTATTGTGCCACCTCAAAGATGCACAAAATCACTTTCACCAACTTTTATATTTGTAGCATCTGTTTAGAATCATCGATGATCATTGGGGCTTTATGTCTTAGAGACCCCTTTTAGCGTTTTGACATTTGCATATAAATTACAGACATGGCCCCACATACTACATTTATATGGGTGCTATGTAAATTGCCAATGGTACCCCGCACTATCAAGGAGATGCTAAACAGTTTCACCACCCCATCTCCCCATCTGACTTCAAACACATTCCAAAGAGAAGTAAATGACCCCTGGTGCCAGGCACCAAAGGCCTGGCTGACCAGCAAACTACCCCATGATCACAATGCACATAACATACACACATAAAGACTTTTTCTTTATTTAGTTTATTGTTAATCAGTTACAAATGTATCTGGTATATGTGTGTGTTGTTTGTATGTTTTCCTTTTATATTAGCCTAGTTACCACATGTTATTTGTATTAGTTAAGCTTTAAACGCACATATTTAGGTGCATGAACGTACCTCTGGTTTAACCCTCTGGGGTCTAAGGGTGTTTTGGGGGCCTGGAGAAGTTTTGACATGCCCTCATTTTTGTGCTTTTTTCAGTTGCTTATGAACATATACATGGCTAATGTCTGAAAACACTGTATTCACTACAAACTGGGCTACAATAATATGTAAATAGCATGTATGTACATGATTGTTTTTGAGAAAACAACATTTATGCATGGTTATTGAAAATCTACAATTTTGAAGTAAAATAAGGTCATAAAACACATACAGAACATTTGTTTACAAGACTTTCAAACCTGGATCTTGTAGCCTAGAAATTTTGCTTCAAAATGATGTGAAAATCATCTTGTTTACTCGCTCACAGAAAAAAAAAATAGATTGTTTTAAATTTTCTAAGACACATTTTGTTTCAAAAGGGCATATGCGAGTAGGTGTGAATGACCATGAATTCACACCGAGAAGACAAAGGCCCACATAATGAGCCACATAATGAGACTTAGAGTCAGGTGTGTGACTGCGAGGGAAGAATGTACTAGAAAGAATGTGAGGACAAAATAAATGTATATATTTTTATGTTAGTAGTTTATTTAGAATATATTTAATTATTCCACAAAATAATTTGAGATGCACTTGCAAGTGCAGTTAAACATTTTATTAGGAACAATCAAAGCTGACTTTCAAAGCTGAATTTTAGCATCATTACTCCAGTCACACAATCCTCCAGAAATCATTCTAATATTCTGATTTGCTACTCAAAAAAAAAAAAAAAAAAACATTTATTATTATTATTATTATTAATGTTATTGTTATTGTTGTTGTTGTTGTTGTTGTTGTTGTTGTTATTATTATTATTATTATTATTATTATTATTATTATGTTGAAAAGAGCTGAGAATAATTTTTTTCAGTTTTTTTTTGTTTGTTTGTTTTTAATAGAAAGTTCAGAAGAACAGAATCGTTTGTAACATGATTATTGTATTTATCATCACTTGTGTGCTAAATAAAAGTTTTAATTTCTATATATACTGACTCAAAGCTTTTGAATGGTATAGTATAAATTGTTACACTTGGAGTTAGACTGGAGTAATGATGCTGAAATTTTGCTTCAAAATGATGTGAAAATCATCTTGTTTACTCGCTCACAGAAAAAAAAAATAGATTGTTTTAAATTTTCTAAGACACATTTTGTTTCAAAAGGGCATATGCGAGTAGGTGTGAATGACCATGAATTCACACCGAGAAGACAAAGGCCCACATAATGAGCCACATAATGAGACTTAGAGTCAGGTGTGTGACTGCGAGGGAAGAATGTACTAGAAAGAATGTGAGGACAAAATAAATGTATATATTTTTATGTTAGTAGTTTATTTAGAATATATTTAATTATTCCACAAAATAATTTGAGATGCACTTGCAAGTGCAGTTAAACATTTTATTAGGAACAATCAAAGCTGACTTTCAAAGCTGAATTTTAGCATCATTACTCCAGTCACACAATCCTCCAGAAATCATTCTAATATTCTGATTTGCTACTCAAAAAAAAAAAAAAAAAAAACATTTAGTATTATTATTATTATTATTATTGTTGTTGTTGTTGTTGTTGATGTTTTAGTTAATATAGTTCATATCGTTATTACTATTATTATAAGCCAGCAGTAACCATCAACTTATCAAATGGGAAGCCAGCAGTAACCATCAACTTATCAAAAAAGAGCTGAGAATAATTTTTTTCAGTTTTTTTTTTTGTTTGTTTGTTTTTAATAGAAAGTTCAGAAGAACAGAATCGTTTGTAACATGATTATTGTATTTATCATCACTTGTGTGCTAAATAAAAGTTTTAATTTCTATATATACTGACTCAAAGCTTTTGAATGGTATAGTATAAATTGTTACACTTGGAGTTAGACTGGAGTAATGATGCTGAAAATTTAGCTTTGATCACAGGAATAAATTACATTTGAAAATATATTCAAATAGAAAGCAGTTATTTTAAATAGTATAAAAATTACACAATATTACTGCTTTAGCTTATTTGCATTGGCTCGCTTTGCAACAGGTTATTTTGCACTGTTATCCTCGCATCTGAAATATAAAAAAAGTAAGCATGCTGTTTACACAAATAAACTAGATTATTAACATTATTGTTATGGTCACTGATACTAGTAGTAATTTATAGAAAAAAATAACACAATTACCACATAGCACACATATTATCAGTGATATTTACAGCTTACTTGATACATTTACATCTCAGACGATGCAAACACCAATGACAGGGTATAACACATCCAAAATATTTACACCAGAGCAGATATTAATGAACATAAGTTTAGTTACATTCATAAACACAAGCATGCTTTGTATGTAGGCCTATACAATCCAAAAACTAGTTATAAACATATATGGCTATATTTGTGAACAGAGAATAGCCTATCACAGTAAAGTTTTGTCTAATCATTCTTACAGACATTAGGCTAGCAACATTATAACTATTAATTACTTTATTATCGAATTGCTGTCTATGTTATAGAACATGAAAAAAAAAAATAAAAAAAAATCCTGACATGAAACATTTAGATGATGTGAATGAAACTTCATGTTTCACTTGATTATACATTTAGTCAGGGATTATAGTTTGGAAAAAGTCTAACTAGTAAAATGTGTACAATTTATGTGAAAACGAATACAAGTAGATTAATAATAATAATAATAATAATAATAATAATAATAATAATAAATATACTCATGTTTATGATCTCTGCTGGATCAAGCTGCTTCATTATTTTTTCTTCATTCTTCATTCTTCACAGCGAGTCATTGGTGAGGTGAATTCTATCATATTCCACTCAGTGCAAAGCGAGCAGTAAAATTAAAAAAACTTGAGGTACAGTCTCACTGCTTTGTTTGCTGTGTTGGCGTTTACACGCCTAGAGCTTCACGTGGATGATTATAATATCTATAGCGTGGTTTTCATATGGATTACTTTATCACAGAATATTTGTTTTCAATAATCAATTGCTTAGTTTAAAAGTAGACATGTTAAGCTTTCTATAGATTTATCTCTCATGTCTCTTTGTTGAGTATTTGCTGAGTAACAGTTCAGTTTATAGAGGCGTTTCTAAATGAAGATCACGCAGAACCAAGGCGGCAGACAGCGCACCCTGTTTGTTTTCTTTATTTTATAAATGCACAAAATTTTGTTCTTATTATGTGTATACAAATAAAAGTAGACCCTTTACAGATTTGATTGATGTATTGCTCTTATCTGTATGATCAAAACTGAAAGTGTCATTTATGTTATTTTCAGGGTCATCAGGAGAAGATGCCACAAAACGCGTATCCACGTTTGTCGACCCCAGAAGGTTAATATCTTCTCTATGTTTCTTTCTTGGTATCAAAATGATCTGCTCTTTATTCCTCAAACAATGATGTACGGTATCTGATCGTGAAATGCATAATACTATTTGTACTATATTTTGGGTAAAACTGCACCAATCCTCCAGACTGGCCATAAACATGCAAATGAGCCATAAAGGGAGACAAAGAAAACTTCTCCCGCTCAGAAATTCATGCCTGGTATTGGCTATTCTACCCAAAAGGTGGGTGTGGATAGGAACTATCAAAAGTCATTAACTCAGACTAATATTGGCTCAAAAAAAAACTTCTTCTTGAGACGGACACTCTTCAAGACTCCTCAAAACTCTACTCTTGAGTTTGATTTTCCGTGGGTTTTTATGTTCAAGTAACTTTGTCGATTCACTGTGGACTTTCCTATCTTCAGGAGAACCAGGGGAAAAACCTCCAGCTCACTCAAGAACTTCTGTGTCTACCACATCAGGACTCTTCTTCAGCAACAAAGCCAGTGCAAGGAACCTTTACAACTATTTAGATGCGTGTATAAATTTGAGCCCCCTTTTCAAGGTGATTTTTGATTATTTGATGATTCTCATTAGGTTGTGGTTGATTGTTGTGAAATACTGCCATTCTCGTGCTCTTCTCTCTCTCCTCCTTACTTTCCCTTCATTCTGTATATGTGTTTTGCTTAATTTAGTTGTATGTTAGCTATAGTTTCATGTATAAAATCCCTTATATTCACAATTGATTGTCTCTGTGTGCTGCTCACAATTCATAGTCATGGGTTTTGATCTTGCTACATGCTAAATTACTGCTAGTACCGCATAAAGTAGGAAAGCTATTGTTCCTTTGCCAGGAAAATAATATTTCCTTGAATTGATAAATGATTATATTGTCTGCTCAGTGGACGGACAGATCAAATAATTGTAATATTGATTCTGCTACAGTTAATTCTAAGATCTATATGCAGTATAAAGAAAAGAAATCACTTACGATCCCAGAAGCAAATTACTGAACCAAACCTGTCCTGACCTGCCATTCAAACATCAATCGCGCATCCTTCCAATTAAACTGTCAATCACTAATCACACTGCCTGTGGCAATGTCATCTCTTGAGACAGTACATCACAAACATCATGGCCATGTGTGTGCATAGAATCCATTTACAGGAGTTAGTTAAATATGACTAGACACAATTAATTTGGTCTGATGTCATTGAAAGACATAGATATACATTTTCTATGACATACACTCTCAACACTGCTCTGCAATGAAATTTGTACAGCTGTGTTATATAATTACTGAATTTAATTATATATATATATATATATATATATATATATATATATATATATATATATATATATATATACACACATATATATATTTATTATATACACACACACACACACAGAGGTGGGTACAGTTACTTCGTTACATTTACTTGAGTACATTTTTTTGAGTAACATACTTTTGGAGTATATTTAAAGATGGGGACTTTTACAGTTACTTGAGTACTTTTTAGTGAAAAAACTGTACTTTTACTTCGTTACTGTGGGCCACGTTTTGGATCTACGTAGTGTGTGCTGTCTACGGTTCAACAGGTATAACTTAGGCTAAATTCAATCACAACAAAGGGCGGATTTAGTGAATTGGGGGCCCCAGGCAAATACAGGAATGGGGCCCTATACATTTGCACACATTTACCTAGATCAACCCTCGAGGTCCTTTTTTTGTCGTGATGCTTGCTGCTGCACAATGGTGCCACATTGTTGTGTCCAATGTTTCTACATTTTTTATGTACATGTTCTAATGGGATTCTTTAATTTCAATTTATTCATTTAGCAGATACTTTTATTATTTCATGTTGTAGAAAATGACCACGAAATAGAAATTGATTTACCGTTTTTTTTTTTTTTAGTTTTAACATAAAACAAAATAAATTATAAAATGATAAACCTCACAACTGAAACTTTATATTTCTGAGATGAGTCAGAAGTATAAATTATTATATTATTTAAAACAGAATTATGTGGGTGAATATTCGCATTGGTCTGAACAAAAACTGCAGACTGGATTATTGAAAATGCACATTCATTCTCTGCCAGTAGGAGATGCTTTTGGAGACAGAAATATAGTGGTTTTCCCTGGTAACAGCTCTAAACAAAACAGCTCAGCTCATAAATGGTACTTTATCAGGTAAAATGAAAATGTGAGTTACCAGCGTAAGCCTACATTTTATTTTAGTCATTTTAACTTGCTGTCAATTAATTAAAATATACAATCACGATTAATGGCATGATTGTCATGAGTTAATCGCACATTTTTATCTGTTCTAAATGTACCTTAAAGTTTTTAATCTAATCAACATGGGCATGGACAAATAATGATCCTTTATGCAATAAATGTTTATTATTAGTGAAACCATAGTTAACAGAGCATGAAGAGTAGATATGTTTCATAGGTCATAGATGTTTTTCAAAGAACTCTGTTCATGTCTATTAGACACATGAAAAAAAAAAAAAAAACAGAAAAACTAGCTTCCTATTACTTCTCTTTCTTTGCACTGAGCACTTTACACAAACCTGTTTGCATTTTCGCACGACGGGGCAGCTCACTTCTGAACATGCAAAATGTACATTTATTATTTATTATTACATTTGTTTGCCTCTCTGTGCCACATACTGTATTTTGATGCAGCAAAATTCTCAAAACTGTTTTCATTGATACATTTGACTGTTTGTTGTCAGACAACCGGATGAATATGAAATAGTGACTGAAACGCGACCCATTAAGACTAACCAGCTCTCCCTTCCGAGAAGTTAATCTGCACAAAAAAATCCTGTTTTTTAATCGTGCCGTCATCTGATAAAAATCAAATAGGCTACAGAATAGCTTGAAGACAATAGCTGTGCTGTGATTTCAGCTATACTTATATGTAAAATTAGAGAAGCAACATGTCAATGTTTTAACTGAAAGCGCAGCTTCTTTCAGCCGCGCGCTGAACGCAGAGAGAGAAGTGTGCGCGCGCGCTGGGAAAGAGGGACCTCGCGCTCGTGCGGCAGTCAGCTTTAGATGCATACAATTTTATTTTGCGACAAGCTGGATACACAAGAAGCACGTTCAACTCGGTAGCGCAGACGATTTTCGTGCATAAACACCGTAAACAGCAACCGTTCGCGTGTCCGCGCTTAATGCGCACCTCCTATATGAAAAGCATTAGGGGGCCCTTGGCTTTTGGGGGCCCAAGGCAGTCGCCTACCTTTGCCTAATGGGTAAGTCCGCCCCTAGATGCACGATACCACTATGACATTACCAGTTTGTTGTACGTGTAACTTATAAATTAAATACAATGTATAATTTGTACATTAAATAAGCTGTCACAGAGTATGAAATTAATGCCCTCCAAACCCGCGTTAGCTCTTTTCCAGGAGGAATGCCTTACCCTAGACATGATTAATATTGATATTTCCACAATATTTACGCTTGCAGAAATATAAATTTGTTTACATTTTGCAGAACAGATGAAAGAAGATCCGTCAATGGGCATTTGGTTCGTTATGTTCAGATGTTCGGTAACAACCGTCATGTGAGGAGTTTTCAATCTTCTCCATTTCAGAGGTTATTTATACAAATATAATAAAATTTTGATGCTTAATATTTTTTGGAACCTGTGACAGTTTGTTTAGGATTCTTTGATAAATAAAAAGCTAAAAAGAACATCATTGATAGTAAATCAACATATTGGAATGATTTCTGAAGGATAATGCGACACTGAAGACTGGCATAAAGGCTAATGAAAAAATAAAATAATTATACATACACACACACACACACACACACACACATACATACATAACATAAATTGTATCTATATATCTAAATAAAAATAGACAATAGGTATACAGTATATGATCCAAAGTAACTAGTAACTAACTACTTGAGTAGTATTTTTTTTTTTTATCCGATACTTTTTTACTCTTACTCAAGTAACTATTCAGACTATTACTTTTACTTGAGTACAGTTTTTGGGTACTCTACCCACCTCTGTATATATATATATATATATATATATATATATATATATATATATATATATATATAATATACTCATATACTCATAAACATATAAAATGAGTATATTATATATATATATATATATATATATATATATAAAATATACTCATTTTATATGTTTTCAAAGATGCAAGACATTACAGGTTAAGATGTGCAGATGTGCCACACTCCATGTGAACCAATAAACACTTCTGAATCAGAAAAAAAGCCTTTTTTCATTATTAAAAAATTAACACTGTTTCATATTCACAAAGAACACACTAAATCTCACACCTCATTTTATGAACTCATGAATAACACAAATAGTTGACCCTGTCTTCCTGTGACAAAGGAACCTTTCGAGAACATATAAAGAGAAGGTGACTTTCTATTGACTTTCTAATGCATGTTTATAAAATGGATAATTCCGGTCCTTGATTATGATTGGCTGAATCTCTCTGCATTGTTCTTAACAAAGCCCATTTAACTGGTCTAAAATCACAGTAAGCCATATTCTTATCAAATGGGCTTATTGATTTATTTTCACGCAGTACATTTTTTTTTTAGGATGACTTCCTTTGTGGTGTGACACTTTTTTTCCTATGAAACTGGTTTTTTAGCATTTGTACATCAAGCACTATGACCCCTGCATCTAAAGGTAGTTTAAATAAGGGAAATGAGAGAGCGAATCCTGGATAGCATTTTAACAAGCAAGTAAGAAATAATGGAAGTCTTTGTTCTTAACTGCCTCATATTAAGGCCTTGTGAGAAATGAGTCCATCTAATTACAAACCACATTTTAACAACAACAAATAGATCTTTAGTAATGAGAAAAGAATTAAAGCTTTGGAAAATGTAATCTACATAATGTGTAAAAAGAATCCTAAGAGTGGCCATGCTGAGACAGAATTAAATTTTTTTTTGTGTTTATCACAGGTAGTAAAGGGCTTGAGGACTGTTTGTGCAGTGCTATCAGTCTTGTCATCCATGGGCTTCCAGAGTATGCAGTCATATTTAGTAATTAGTCATATTCAGTCAGAGTAAATAGTTCCAAATAAATTTTAGTCTAATAGTGATAGTTCACTGAATGAAAAAAAAAAAAAAAAAAAAAAAAAAAAAAAAAATATGTATATATATATATATATATATATATATATATATATATATATATATATATATATATATATATAGTATTTTGTGTTATGCAAGATACAAACTATTATATTTGATAAACTTGGCACAGTATTTTGTATTCATTTTTATCTGTTTAATTGAAACATTTAATATGTTTATTTTATAAACATCTTTATGTATTTTTTTTTTCTATTTATGTCTTTGGTGAAATTGCACAGGCAATGCAATGTGACATAAAAAAGGGAAAACTGTTGATTTGGAAATTGGGAAAAGCAGCTTATAAATGGAAAACTGAGAGTTAAACAATTTGCATTTCAAATACACATAACTGATATACTGCTCACCCCAGATTGTAGACAATGTAATTTATAGTATACTGTATATCATGGATTACCATAGCACTCAAACTATGGTTTAACTACGGAAGTTTGCTGATAAAGGACAATACCTAAACATTTACTAAAAAAATTACATCCTCTTGTTCTTTTCATTGTGCCACCTCTTTTCTATGTCCTTTTGTTTTCTACTTTGGCTCTGTACTCTCTTTTATGTGTGTGAGACTTTCTGGAGATGAGAAAAGAAAAGCAGCCATGCGTAGAATTGGCTCATCATGGAAAAGCACCTCTTATATCACAAACTGCTTTTAAAAAGAGAAACATTTATACATTTGCTATCCTGAGAAATCCTATTACACAGGAAGAGCTTGCCCAATAGTAAAGAGCTTGTCAGTTCCATCTAGGAAATGCTTTCCTCAATACGGTGCACTTGTTGTAACCTCTCTTTTCCAAAGTCCTCCCTATAATGTGACTAAACCAGACAGGTTCATCAATCTTTTGTGAGCATTCGGCCTCAAAATGCCCTTTTTAAACCTATACTTTCCCAAGGAAGAGCTCCTCCTGTGAACTGATGTGCTTTTATATCACAAATTACATTTTACTGTGTTTCTGTAGCACATATCAGCAATCAAACAAACTTTTGTTGTAGTACTGTAGTTGAAATTTTACCAGTTATGTCAAAGAGTAGCACACAGTTCATAGCAGTAAATGATGGTGTTTTAAAGAAGCTAGAATGTTCCTCATTGAACTTGTTTTTCTCATATAATGGATACTAAGCACAGAGTGGTACTGGTCCTCTTTGTTGATGAAATATATCAGTGGTTCATCACAGTGCCTTTACACCATTTTGCAGTTGATATTGGTATTCATAAGTAAAGTGTTTTATCACATTTTTAAAACATTTGTACATCACCACATGGATAGCTTCTAATAAACCCGTCTTCTTTATGTAAATCTAGATACATAAATGCTACAAATCCTCTGCTTCAAATATTGCAATTCATGAAATATGTAAACATATTTTGTTGCATAAAGAAGTTTGTTAGAATTAAAATTTATATTTAAGTCAAAGAAAAAAAAAGAAAAAAAATATAAATATGGTTCTGTTTGCTTATCGAGAAAATATATTTTCCACTCAGAAATGTCAGCCCTTGAGCAGCATTTTGGTTCTGCTGAGAAGGTCAAGATATAGCTTCCTCATTTCAAGACATAGCTTCCTCATTTCAAGACCTGCTTGGGGAGTAAATAAATTTTCATAAAAGCTATATTTAAGACTAATGGATCAATTTTACTGCAAGATCTTGAGATCCCATTTTGCTCCAGTGGAGGGAGAATGCAATGAGAAGTTTAAAGAGAATGGATATGAGGCTCAAGGAGAAAAGATCGCTTGGGGGAGTTTTGTAGAGATAATGATATGTCACCTTCATCTGCTGTGCTGACAAATTTTACTAAGTGAAACCTTGGTTAGGTACTGTTATGTGCTACAAGGAGGGGGTGAAATCTATGTGATTCATGTCAGGTTTTAAATACTGAGCAGTCAAAACACTTAATATATAATAATATAATTACAGCTATTGTTCTTGTTAAAATAAAAGGAGATTTTCATAAACAAATCCTTCAGCTTGAGCTTGAAACAACCCTGATTAGACACTTCAGCAACAGCAAGATGTTATAGATTTTTACAAAATCTAAATGATAGAGTGTTTTGTTTTTTCAGAGTATTGCTATGAGGTAACCAAGTTGTTCTGAGTGGATATAAGCATTTTGTTACTCAGTTACTAGATAAGTTCTGAACATGATAAAATTGGTCAGTAAAAGTGAACAGTGAAAGCAAATAAACTAGGCAATAGACAAAAGCCATTATTATTCATGCATTCATGCCACAATGCATGATGGGTGTCTGTATAGGCAATGCTTTCCTGGATTCAGTAAAGAGAATTCAGAAAATAGGATAGGATACACACACACACACACACACACACACACACACACACACACACACACACACACACATATATATATATATATATATATATATATATATATATATATATATATATATATCCTATTTTCTGAATTCTCTTTACTGAATCCAGGAAAGCACACACAGAGTCAGGCATCATCAAAATATTCTAGCTTGTTGTGATCTTCTCATTGATCATTTTTTGTCCATTTTTGTGCTTTTACCAGATTCATATTCCTTGTCTTGTTCTTAAAACACTGTAGATAGGCCACAATTCACTGTTAGTGAATTCTCCTCTAGATGTTTTTCTTTTTTTATTTTTCACACACACAGACACGCACACGTTGTGACCCCACCAGAAGGTCTTATCAGATGCTAGAACTCCTTGACTGAATAACATGTGCAGAACATGATACAAATTGATGTAAATTGGGCTTTTTCCCTTTTGAAGTATGAAAAGATTTGATTTAATTTGCTCATATGTGCTGTCATCAGACATGGCATTGCTTGTGTGATTGTTACATTGTCCTTTCTCCCTGTAAATGAAATGACAAAACAGTTTAGTGACAAAAGCAGCGAGACCACAGAGCAAATCTAATCTCACGCTGATAAATGAGAAGCAAAGATGAATGAATAATCGCTCATTTTGCACATTTAATCATAATTAATCAAATTATGCAGGATGACAAAAGTTTAATTTAACAAGAAAAAGAGAATAGCAGATGAATAAATAATGTTAAATAAATTACTCTTATGTACAGTATAATGAAGTTAATAACCATGCATGTGTTCAAATACTTTTAGTTCATTCTGTTTTTGCTGTTGTTTTGTTGCCATTTTTGGTAATATAATGTTGTTATATAATGTTTATCTTTTTTATCTGAATTTGTATTTATTTTTTTTTTTTTTTTTTATTCAGTGCATGTTTACTCAAATAGTGTTTCAGTAGTTCAACATACATTTGTAAATTGTCATACAGCTTTGTTTGTGAAAAGTCAGGGATTAAAAAATATGCAAAAAAAATATTGCATGTTTTATATGTGTAGCTATGAATAATACAGCTGCTCTGTCAGTATAAAACTAATAAAAACTAAATATAGTCAAATTGCAACAAAAGAGAAAACAAATCAATGGTGACTAATAAATTAAATCAATATTCATGGGTTTCAGTCACGTGACATTTTTGTTGCAGCTGCCATCTTTAGGACCTTGTGTAGCCTCTCCTCACTGATCGGAAACCAAAATAACACTTCACCAACAACGAAAAAAAAGATACTTTAGGATTAGATCCTTATTTACTGTCAAGCGAACTGCTGACTCCACAAAAGTCTAGTGAAAACTTACCAATCTGACGATAGGCTATTTGCATCTACCTCATACACAATCCCTCTCCATACACTCGGGCCATTTTCAGTCAAATTTTCACCTGCTAGAGACTTGTCCACCAGCCCGGATCCATCTGCCACACCCGGCCTGGATGTTTGTGTACTCACTTCAAGATTCTGGGCCGAATCAACCGGACCAGATGCAATGCCGTAACTCGCTGACACTGCCTCATCCAAGCCCGACTCAACAGACTTAGCCCAGTTTCATTTCTATATCTACTGTACTGTTCATTAATATTTCATTTAAAATTGATAACATTACCTTGAAAGAACATTTACTTTCATTTTAATTATATAGATTATAATACATAAATAACATGACTTAAATCTATAAACATCTCAAGCAATTTTAAATTCCGTTAAAGAACTCGCTTGATCAAGCTAGCATGAGGAAATTTTATTTACAAAACAATTTATTTACAAAACCATGCAATTACAGCAAAAAACAGCAGTTATACAATAAGTGTAGATAAAATATTTAACATTTTGCAAAATTACCCATGCGTTTACTTGAATGAATGGGGCATTTTTATTTGCACTTGGACAGTAACATTTAATAAATAAAGGTTAAAACATTCAAAATGTAAAAGGTGTTTTAAAAAATCGCAAAGTGTTTGGAATTTAAAAAAAATTGTACTTGGTAAAATAATTTAAATAATTATTACCTAATTGTTACTATGAATAATTTTTAAAGGTAATCAGTGAATACTGTTCTTGGTTGTTGCTCATCGTGGGTCATTGTGCAGCATGTCTTTTCACATCTTAGTCTAGTGTGTTCTTTGCTTGGGGGCTTTAATTTCTGCACCTGTAAAGTCCAAATAATGCACAGGTATCTGTTACTAACGGTCGAACTGAATGCACCAAACTGAATTAAATTATATTGTATTAAAGCACATGTTTTTTGAAAGACTGTTTATTTATTGTAATTTACCCATTTAATTCTAGCACATTAAGTGGCTATGTCCAATGATGAAATTCAAATCTGTGATTAAAATTTAAAGTGTGTATCATCCTAATTAAAGAGATAGTTTACCCAGAAATGAAAATCAATTACTCCCTTTATGTCATCTACACGTAACAAACCTGTTGGTTTTGATTACCAGCATTCTTCAAAGTATCTTCTTTTGAGTTCTGGGGAAAAACAAAAGTCAGGGGTTTCAAAAAAAAAAAGAAAAAAAAAGAGGGGGAATTGATGTAATAATGTATATGATGACAGAATTCTGGTTTAATAATACTTTTCAGTAAATTAGTAGAAACATGTTTTACTAGTCATCACTGTGCAGTAAAATAACAGTGAATGCCACAATAAAATGCTTGAAAAATACACATTCAATAGATCCATAGCTTCCTGTAGTTCAGTTTGTCTCTTCAGTTAAGATTCCCTCCAATTGTTGCAAAAAAACATTATATTACATGTTATAATCATGGTCAGTGCAGACATGTAGTTGAACTTACTTTCTCATCGACTCTAACTGCTCCTTGCTAGTCCAGTCAGAGAAGAATAACAAAGATGATGTCCACTGCTCGATGTTCACAGGTGTCTGAGGAACTTCTGCCATTTCTTCTGCGATGACACTTTTCTTGGTTACTAGGTTAAAAGACATTTGTGGCACATTTAAGAGAAAAATTCAGTTATTCCTGTATGTCTCTACATGCAAAGTGAAGAAGCAACTAAAGTAGCAACAAAACTGTGATTCTCAGTTTTGTTGTAGTCAGTTACATGTGTTTTGGCAGTGGTGAGCACCTGTACATACATATAAGTCTGCTTAGCACCTGTAAAAGGACACAGCTACTGCAAATGATCTCAGACATATTGATGCATATAAATTTGACTGCAGTCCATTGTCATCATAAAAATCACTGCAACTAGCTTATATGTTTATTAGTTAACTGAGATTATTTGAAAAGAGCGTTAATACTAATAGTACAAACAAATCCTCTTCACTCTAACATCCTTGAAGCAATTACGTTCAGTTACTTTCATAAAAATAATAATGTGGAAACTAAAACTACAAACTTTCTCCTTGTATGCGCTGGAACGTCATCATCTTCCTCTTCTTCATCTGTTTGTTTGCGGATCGGAGTGTTTAGTGCAGCGTAACTAGACTCACATAACTATACTTAGATCAAAGATCAAAAACATCTCGTTGATTTATTAGCTTTAGGTAGAGCATAAACATTTTCTGGCAAATCAGCAGTCTCGCACGTGAATTTAACCTTTTGCAAGTTTCATGAACTTGCTAACTAAAATACTAAATGTAAAAACGCATGCTTACGAGAAATATTTAATCAAAAGAATCCCATGCATCCACATCTCTTGGTAAATAATCCATTGTGATTTGTTGTTATCACGGCCAAGAGCACAGCACAGCAGATTGACGGAACTGCAATTCGTCCTACAAATGGCGGCCGCACCACTGTGTGACGTCAATTGAAACCCATGAATAGCACTAGTTAAACAGCCAGAATGAAAATAGCCATCACAATACTGTCAATGAACACATGAAGGCTTCGTTTACTCTTGGCATTCACATGTGACCACCTTGATCCGATCAAGCAGATCGGATCATCAGTCAATCATGACATGGCGTGTTTACACTTGGCAACATCAACTGACTTTTCTATCTGGATAACCGATCGGATCTATCTTTCCTGCGCAATATTTAAATAAGTCTGCAAAGAATGGCCTGTTGCAAAGTCTACCTGAAGTGGGTTTTCTTTTGAAAAGCATTTTCAGTCACGGGACATTTTACAAATCATATTAAGTGTAGGAGTCTCATTAGTGCTCCACATGGGTGTTCTCCTTTTTTCTGACAGTTTGCAAGAGCATTTTGCGTGTTGTCAACCTGCGAATGCAGACACAATAGCTGGATTGCATTTACACTACAATGAGATCCCGTCACGATGTGTCCTCGACTACCTCTGGAGCTGAAAAAAACAATATATGCTGGTAAGGTATGTTTTGATGCTGGGATGCTGGTTTATGCTGGTCTTTTGCTGGTTTAATCAGTATATGCTGTTTTTTTCAGTAGGGACGCTGATCAGATAACATTCTGATCAGAAGTGCATTTATACTTGTCTTTTCAAGTCAAGTCATCTTTATTTATATAACGCTTTAAACAAAAAAGATTGTCAGTGCAACTGAACAACATTAATAAGGAAAACAGTGTGTCAATAATGCAAAATGACAATTAAAGGCAGTTCATCATTGAACTAAGATGATGACATCACTGAATTCAGTTTAAATAGTATCTGTGCAATAATTTGCAATCAAGTCAACGATATCGCTGTAAATGAAGTGTCCCCAATGTGTATGTGAACAACATCTGTATACAGGTTGCATGTTAATGGCAAGTGTAAACACAGCCAAAGAAAACAAAGATGCAGATAAACAGTCTTAATAAATCCACTGATAAGTAATCCACATAAAGGAAGGCTGGAGACACATGTACCTGATGAGACCTGACAAACAGACAGAATTTAAGTACACAGGAAAATGTGGGACTAATGATTAAATCAACTAGATGCAGGTGAACTAACTATGTAATCAAGGGGAGACAGAAACTAGGTCACTACTGAACTAAGGCTATGTTCCAGTTCATTTTTTATGCCGTTCACTCGCAAACTTCCCTGTCTCATTTACTCAGAAGGTACGTCGCTGATTACATTGCATGAATGCCCACTACTGGAGATACCCTTGCAATGGGCTGAATTGGAATGTCCTTCAGCCCTTGATCACTTAGAATCTGCTATGGAGTTGTTTTATTGTTTACATTTTTTCCCTTAAAAATTTGTTTGGTGAAGCATTCTATATGTACGTATATAGGTATGCTTTTGCTATTATAAATGTAAAAACATTTACATATTATTGAGTTGAGGATAAATTAAATGCAATCTGCGATGGTGTCACAATCGTGTTGCATTGTGGTCTGTGGAGTGGCCTGAAGTGTGCATATGAAGCAGACTCGCTCCCTCTGTCAAAATCGTGGGGTCGAGGGTCTATCCATATAAATTTCCCTTGTTCACTTCACGAAGAGGAACGCACTTCAAAATGTCAGAGGGGATTCCCCCGAGGGGAAGTGCTTAGGGAAGTTCACAAGTGCGTGTCTAAAAGTGGAGTGGAATTTAGCCCAAAACAAGGCAGGAGAACAGAGAAACACTGAAAACACAGAAACAAGGTCCATACTGGTGACAATTGCTAAACAGCTATAATAATAATAATAATAATAATAATAAATTGTTTTTTTTTTTACCCACAATTATTAATAGTTAGCAAATATGGCAGCGTTATTTTTTTTATTTTTTTTATTGTCAGAGACCTTTCATAATATTTAATTGTTATAAAGTGCACACATACAGTATTTTTTTTCTATTATTTTAGAATTATAATGTTTATTTAAACGTAACAGTTATTATCCTTGGTGTGAATGGGCCTTTGAACACAAACCTAGTCTTACAAGAATTTGTACACATTAGTGATTTCCAAAATATGAAATGTAATTTTTACAAGATAAAAATGTCACCATGAAGGTCTTAAACTTAATCCTTAGGCTGGCGTGATCAGATCTACAAAAATAGAATGTTATCTTCTCTGTACTATTAGGACCCAGCAGATCCAGAGTGAGCACCCCTTCTGGTTTCAGGAACTCTTCCTCCAGATGCAACCCAGGAGGTTTTAGCTTTAGTTTGTGTCCAGCTGATAGCTGCTGGCTAATAATACACCCTTGACCCCTATTTAAATCAATATAGGTTATGAAAAATGCTGCACCTTCCACATGAACTCTCCAGCATTACCAAGATGGATAGCAACGTGCAATACAGCTAACATGCTCCAGGTGCACTGTTTTTTAGGTAACCGATCACAAACAAATCCAGGATGAATCATATGTGGTAAAGTCACTCCACCTTATTATTACTTCAAATTAAACCAAGTAATTAATTTTAGAGACAAACAAGATATCTCTTGATATCTCAAGATATATCTATCCTTCAGTGATTTTGTTTATATTCATTATATGTATAAATTCCCAGTGCTTTTTTTTTTAAGTATATTGTTTATTTACCATCTACTGCAGAACATAATATTCCTCGATCTTCATAATCCAAGATTCCATCAACACATACAGAACATTAAGGAGCATAAAAATGTCTACAGGTTACACATGTAACCATGGTTCCTTGAGCAAATGAGATCCTGCGTCAAAACGCTTTGGGAACACCTTCAATGTGACCACGCTCTGAATCACATGTTCGAAACAGCTCGAGTTCCTTAAGAGAAAACTTAACTTAGCTATTATAAAAGTAGTTATAATTTGACCACACTGAAAGCATTATTTAATTGAGAGAGATGTGTCTGTCACTAGGTGCCTCCAGAAGTTCTCAAATATTTTTCAAACAAACAAATAATTAGTTTTTAATTCATTTTTAATGAGTATTTTTAACATGCATTTGGTTTTAATTATGAAACATTTGCTTGTTCTAAAGGCATAGTGGAGGCGTAAGTTCAGTAAATTTGTTCTCTGGAGCAGACCTGATTGAAGCCCACATTCTGTAATCCTCTGAAAGCCAGTTTTCTGTTCTAACGTCTGTTTTACAACTAATACGCATTAAAGTCATATTTGGGCGATAGATACACTCTGGAGATGGTAAGAATTGTTGATTACTGGTTAACTAACAACCTAAAGGAAAAGTTCACCAAAAAAATAAATACAAATAAATAAATAAAAAAATAAAAAATACAAACCTGCACAGACTTTTTTTCTGTGGAACATAAAAGAAAATATTTTGAAGAATGCAAACAACATTTGACACCAAAACTCTCATTATATTGACCAGAAGAAGATGAAGAAGAAACTTCTAAGAAAACAATAAATCGATACAGGTTTGGAATGTAAATGGAAAGGGAAAGTGAGTAGATGATGACAAAATTGTATTTTTGGGGTAAACTGTCCCTGTAAGATTGACTGGTTAGTTTATATTGATTGACTGATTGATTGATTTTTTTTTCAGACTACTGAATTAGTTGTTCAGACATCCGACTCACCAGTTATAAAGAGCTTCACTGTAGGGAGAGCATCACTTTAACCTACTGTTGCAACTTTCTGAATGCCTGGCTAAGCAGGACATGACATTTTGTGAAATGTCATGTCCTGTAACCCCCAAGCTAATACGTATTATACACTTGGAGTGCTGAGCTGCACTGAAATGCAATGAAAAGCAGCTCTTTAACCTCTTGGTGTAAAAAAGTGCAGAGTCTTGAACTTCCAATATTAAAACTACTTTCAGAGGTCTCATTTCAGCTGAACCACCAGCTTTTATTAGTTTCCAGGGTGACACAGGCTCATTGTGTTTGTTGTGCTCCTGTCTCTTTATGGTGCACATCCATTGTAGACCCAGAGTTGAGTAGTTCATAATTAGATGCTGAATAAGAATTAGAGGACACAGGTGTGCTGTTAAACTGCAGCAAGGTCTTAGCCTGCATAAAGACAGAATTGCTTTGAAAACTAAATATGTGACAGTGTTGGCAAGGTTAGAGAACAGTCATTCTCTGTCATGAGACACACCTGAGAGAAATGATGTATGCTATTTGAAATGAGCAATGACAAGCTTTAACATTAAGGCAACTGGAAGTCAGTAATCAATAAGCACCTGTAGACAACAATGCCAGCATCAGAAGTTAGCAGAATAGTTCAAAAATGTGTTTTGTTTAATCCACCCTCAACTTGTTCCCAAAATATTCCCTGATTACATGTGATAAACAGACTGAAATCAGACTTGACATATATTATTTGAGTTCATTGCTGCATTAGGGGTTTTCAGGATGTTAGATTTTTATAACATAGAAATGTCAATACACGTTATTCAAAGATGAACTATAGTATATGGTGTGAGATGCTAAAAAAAATATAATACAATAAGTCAAAAAATATCAAAAAATCTGACACGTTTATGTACTAAAGCATAGCACACAAGGAATCCACACTTTGATCTCATTCTGTTATGGTTCTGAGATCAATCTGAAACCCCTGAAAGAAACAGAATATAAAGAAAGAAAAAAAAAAAACAGTGTCCAACTTCTTGACATTCTTTATATTTTGCAAGGAATATAAGCATGTTAAAATGCTGCCAGTCGTGTATCATGTGGAAGAGCCTTATATTCCACCCCTGAAGCAGATGGAAATGCAAATAACTCTTTTCTTCATGATTTGAACATCGTTTGATGAATTGCTATTGCCAATATCAACCATAAATGCTAATATTTTACACATATTTTAAGTGAAGTTTCATTTACCACTTGCTGTCCATGGGTAGTAATAGTATGATGTCAGTTGAGCTAGGTACATAGTGCTTAGTTTTATGAATAAATCACAATCTTCTATATAATGAGTCTCATTTGCATAGAAAGGAGGTGTGTTTGCACTGAAAAACAGTGACTTAATTAAAATATTCCACAGGGCTACTTCAGCAATTTTAGCACATACTGTAGTTAAACTGGATTGCAGGTGTTTAGTGAATTTACCTGTTTTTGTTCTCTATATACCAACATAATATTTTAAGCTTTTCTGTTCCAGGAAAGGTGAATAACCTTGCTATAATCAGCATTTGTGAGTAGTGGAGTTGTAGTTTTAAATGCAGTATGAAATATCTTGAGCTTTGAGATCTTACTGACGGTTGCTGATCTGGTGTAACTGGTAATTACTGTAAAATAATGAACTAGTCATTATTGTGCTGACACAGGTCTCTAAGGTTTTCTCGGTAAATATGAATTTTGTATGGAACATTACTTACCTGGAATTAAAAACAACATGAAGCCCATTAGATGCAGAATGTATTTACAAAAGGCCAGTGAAGACCTCCTGCTGTAGCGATGATTGTTCACTGAGTTCATGAATCTATGTAAAACAGAGTTGCATGATTTCATTTATAAATTTTTATTGTGACAAATATTAAGATTGTGATTTAAATATGTAACTCATATTGCTGTTACTTGGATATCAAGGGTAAAAACAAAAACAACAATAACAAAAATCACTGATATTATTCCTCTGTCACTATCATCATAGTTTTGGCAAAAGGGTCTGAATTGGTTTACTAATCAGTTTGAATGATTTGTTCATGTCCCTGCATGCACTGAATCATCTGAAGCAGTTTCTCACTAATAATGAAACGTTTAAAGGGATAGTTAACTCAAAAATGAAATCTGAGAGCTTTCTGACTCTTCACTGATAGCAAGGGTCCTACCAAGTTCAAGGCCCGGAAAGGTACCAAGAACATCAACAAAATAGACCATGTGGCATCAGTGGTTCAACTGTAATTTTATAAAGCTAGAAAAATAACTTTACTCAACAATTCTTCTCCCAAGCGTTACCATCTTCAGCCATTACTGAGAGTACCATGATGCTGCTGACGTAGAACAAGCATGCGCTGCACCTTGTTTATGAGAAGAGCAAAGCACATATATGCGTTGTGGTCCTCTCAATAAAGGCTGAAGACGGTAACCTGCAGGAGAAGAATTGTTGAATAAAGTTGTTGTTGTTGTTGTTTTTATGTTTGTTTAGTTTTTTTGTTGTTTGTTTGTTTTTTTGCACACAAAAACTATTCTCATAGCTTCATAAAGTTACTGTTGAACCACTGATGTTTCATGGACTATTGTGTTTAAAAAAAAATTATAATAATAATAATTATATAAGAAAATGAATTAATCAATTAGGTGGAAAAAAGTGAGAGAAAGAAAGGAAGAGCCAGTCTGTGCTTTGAAGCAATGTCCTGGTGGACGCTGAGGTAGACTAAACTGCTTACTGCTTCATTGATGAATGGTGAAAGAACTGAAAGAAGTTAACATTAACAGCAATACAGCACTGAAGCTTGAATGAATTCAGTATTCGCTCAAGCTTCTCTTAGAGAAGTTTTTTTTTTTTTTTTTTTTTTTTGAGTATGTACATAGTGTCCATGTACAGTAACTATTACACACTTCTGTAAGACTTAAGACTTTTGGAACCTGAACAAATCAAAGGGGTCTCTAGACATGAAACACAAAACACTAAAACACAAATATGGTAAAAAGCAACTAAATGGTCAAAGACATCCATCTAGTGCATGTTCACATAGAGAAACAACTATAAAAAAAAAAAAAAAAAAAAAAAATATATATATATATATATATATATATATATATATATATATATATATATATATATATATATATATATATATAAAATAATAACAGGCAAATGCAGTATAGACAAATTGTTTCTTATGTGACAGAAATAGAGTGCTGCGGTGATGATGTGTTTGTGTAGGAAAACCTCGAAGATAGCAACACCCTGGATCCCCTGGAAAAACCCAAAATTATTATTATTATTATTATTATTATTTATTTTATTTTATTTTTGCTTTTGTTTATTAAAGATAATAAGTTCTGTGACAAACAAAAGCTTATGATTTTTTCCATTTTTTCATCATTATAATCTCCACAAACGAACACAAAGACCAAATAAAAACACCAGAAGTAAAAAGCTAAATGTAGACTATAAACAAATTGCAAACTTCTTCCCAAGATCACACAAATAAGACATAACTAAGTACCTGAACAGAGCGCAAACAAAAATGATGTATATTTATTGAATGATGTTGAAATGAAATATTAATTAGAATGTATTTTGTTACTAATAACATGATTCAAAAACAGTTAAATACTATACCAACAAGGGCACACAGTCAACCATAACCTCTGTCGCACACATTGGGAGGTGTGTGTGTGTGTGTGTGTGTGTGTGTGTGTGTATGGGGAAGGGGGGGTGGTGGGGATGGTTGTCAGGCCCTTTTGCTGATTTTATTCATGCTACTTCTCGACAACAATGGCGAGAAGGAAAAAATGCTTACACGTTTCCTTTTTATGGTCTTGTGTGCGTCCCTGATATACTGGGATGCGGCAGCTGCCAGGATTTGTGGCGAAGCAATGTAGCTGCTGTCAGTGGAATGAGAGATACAGGGCCATAAGCACACAAAAACACACACACCATATGCTTCTCAGGATGAGCGTGAATAAAAGAAGATGTATTGAAGGAAAACCAAATTTACAAGTACGTTTGAATGACAGCAAGATTGTTTAGTATCATATAAAGCAGAGGGACTGGAAAGCACACAGACATCTCAAAAAATAAGATCATATTAAGGGTTGCTTACCAAAGCAGTTTAGAAAACTATTAAAGGGCATAGAATATTTGTGAATTTTGGGGGTGGAGCTATCAAAATAGGAGTGTGATCCTTTGGGTAGGGCTGTGTTTGTTTCGGTGATTTCAGATATCAACAGTGTTTCTCAGAAATTTCTTACGACACCTTTAAAACTAGGATAGATAGTTCCTGCGCTACTATAAAAAAAATAAAGCTTGTTTTCAAACAACCTTCACAAATGCACCGTTTGCACGTCTCCCCAACTCAAGCATTGCAAACACAGATCTTACAGTTCTATAAAAAAATGACATGTCTCATAAGGAAAAAGTAAAAGTAAAAGTAACATATTAGGAATACCTTTAACCATAGAGGCACAAAAATGCCGGCAACTTTTATTCCTTTTCACGCAAAGTATGATTTGTAGGTCCACAGTTTTGGTAAATTTTGCACATTACTTGAGGAATATCATGTTATGAATTCAAAACAATTTTAACATGCTGTGACATTTGAAAACTGATACATTTAAATGTTAGTGTCACATGGGATTTTTATATTCGGTAGCTCACGCAGTATGGAGTTTGACTTGAGAGGTGAAGACCTACTGTATGAATCCAATGAAATGGTTCCACAAAACAGTTCAAACCTGCATATAAGGAAGTTCAAATGGCAAGGTTGCATCAACAAATCCATTTTTATACCGGTTTTGCATTTTTTAACACTATCGGGTAGGTTCAGGGTTAGGTTTGGTGTAGGGCAGGGGTCGGCAACCTACAGCATGCGTGCCAACAGTGGGAATAGGGAAAACTGCATACTGATGTACATTTTGAGGTAATAACTTCTCATAGTCACAAAGCCTGTTAGGAGCTATAAAAGTGTGAGAATTAATTGCGCTAATATACGGATACACGCACGACCGCTGCACATATTCAGATCAAAGCTTCAGTGGTCTAACAGTGCTCGTCAGTGTCAAAATGACTGAGATGGCCAATCAAATCAAAGTAGGCAGGGTTTACTGTTCACAGAAGCAAAGCGTATAGCATCTGTTTAACATTAAAGAGAGCGAGATAAGATGAAGCTGCAAATCGTTTAATATTAGTAAACTATTAACGATACATTTTACAATAGAAATGTTAAATGACAGACAGCTATATCTAGTGATGCAAACTACTCGAATTTATTTTTCTCAAATATGCCCAATTTGAGAGAGAGAGAGAGAGAGAGAGAGAGAGAGAGAGAGAGAGGTGTAAATTGTCTGCATCTGTGTTTCTCAGTTCAATTTCAATTTAGTGAGCTTTATTGGCATGACAAAAACATTTGTGTTGCCAAAGCAGTTGCAGCTGGGCTGCTTACAAAAAAAGTGCACATATGTATTAACAGAAAGAAAAAGAATAGTAGAAATAGTAATAATAAAAATGTATAAAAAGTATACAGATACAAAAAAAACAAAAAAATAAAAAAAAATAGATTTACAGAGGCAAAATATACATCTAAGTAATATAATAGAGTAATATGGCATAACATAATCTACATGTGCTGGAAACATCAGATCAGGGCAGATTGAGTGTTTCCTCTTCTATGGTGACAGACAGACACATTGAACAGCAAACACACAGCAGTTCTTGTGTTCTCCTAACAGATATGGCAGTTTCTCCTGGTTTGAAAGAGTTTTAAATGTCTGATGGACCTGCTGTATTTTATCATATAAAAACTGTCTGTATGTTCGTGTATTTGGAGCATTCTGGTAGGAAGTGCAGTTCTGTTTCCATAATATTCAGATCACAGTGTGAACATAATCTCTGCTCCGGTGGCAGCCATGTTTTTCTATGCATGCCAGTCTCTATCATCAGCTTGTGTCCGCTGAGCATGTTGTGATTCAGAGCATCAGTAGATGTTAGTGAAGCATCAGAACTGAAGCTTTGGGTCAGCTGAGGGAGGTGCTTGCTTCCTTTGCTCATCTCTTAATATTGCAGGGCTTTATAATGATATGATTGGGGGTCACTGAGTTTCAGATGTTTCCAGAATTTAATTGCCCCTTTTTGTATCTTTATGATTAGAGGATATTTGCCTAATTGTGCCCTGCATACATTATCTGATATGTAGTCCAAGTTAAAGGGGTCATATGAGATTGAAAAAGAAAAGAACTTTATTTGATGTATTTGGTGTAATGAAATGTGAAAAAACACATTATTTTCCACATACTGTACATTATTGTTTCTCCTCTATGCCCCGCCTGAAACGCATTGATTTTTACAAATCTCATCGGTCTGAAAAGTGGGGTTGATTGGCCAGCTATCCAGTGCGATGTGATTGGCTGAATGCCTCAAGCGAGTGACGGAAATGTTACGCTCCTCTAGTTTTCAAATATTGGCATCTGCCGATAAGTTTTTCTGCTTGGCTGATGTGTTCGAGGTGGGACTTTCATTTTGATGGCGCACTGGACTTTTATTTTAACTGCGCTGAGAGCGGCAGAGCTATAGTTGCCGAGTCTGCTTTTTATACGCAACTTTGGGCTTCTTTTTTTGTAAAGTTGAAAAAATCCCGGGTCGCGGGTTGCGTTTTTTTGGGCTTATTTTCTAAAATATGGTTGCTTATTAGGAAAACCTGACAAGCAACTTCGTTTATTTTCATTTATGTTCACTGTATTGTCCAATGCATTGATTGACACTCTGTCTGCTCACAGTTAATAGCCAATCAGTGCAAAAATATAAGCGCTGTAGCATAATTTGCCAAATATTCTGCCCCCTTCTCACACGCCTTTTTTTTTACGTGATTTTTCTTAAATGAGGGATTGGAGAAAAATCACATTCAAAAAGAATGTGCGTGATGCTGTAATCCAAGCAATGATAGTTGTAGATGTAAAGGAGTGGGATTACATTCTTTAATTTATAAGGCAGCCTAATTTATTTATTTTGTATCAATGTTTTATTATCACTGTAATAAAAAACAAGTAAGCCTAGGCCTATAGCCTACTAATACTAAGAGTATATTTGTTTTTTTTATATTTTATATTTGGCCTTTTCCAACTCTCCAATCCTCCTCTGCTCACAGGTGATTGGAGATTAGTTTTGTTCCTGCTTTGTTGCAGTTTGCTGATTTTTGTAAAATAACTTATGTTTTTGCTTTTCAGATAAAACGGTAATTTCAGTTTAATATGTTGCAGGCTTAGTTATTGGTAATAAATAATTGATAATAAATAATATTAAAAAATATTGGGCTTGTTTTGGGCTTGTTTTTGAAGCTGCGGTTGCTTATTTGTCTCGTGAGAGTTGACAACTACTGTATGGGCAGAGCCTGAGCACACAGTGCTCACATTCTCCCTCTTGTTTACTGTCGTTGTTAACAGTTCTGTCTAATACGGATAAAAGTCTGTCTAATACTCAGATAGAACGGTTAAAGAAAGGAATTAATGTATACAAAAAGAATTATAACTATTGCTTTCATATTATTAGTAATATAAAGGCAAACATTATAATACTTTCTCGTTTGCCGTCAGCATTATGCAAATACGCATTTATATAATTTAAACAAATCTTTGAAAGACTAATGAACATTTATTTTCACAAACCTTGCAAACTTAGTCAAATCCTGCTGTGAGATCTTGTGAAGTGTGCTTTTTTATCCAGCATGATTGCATGTTCTCTGTGTAATGGTCGCTCAGTGTTAATTGAATGCTTTAAACTTTAAACTCGTGATTTCAAATTATGCTGCGCTTTATGCATTTGCCCACTGTCATATTCATGTCATTTTCTCTGTGTGTTGTAGATAAATGAGTGTTACCCTGGCTTTATTTAAAAAAAAAAAGTATGATTCCCAATGTACACAAACTTCCCAGAATACTGAATACTGACTTGTGAAAAATACTTTGTCATCTAAAGTATTAAGTATGTTTATTTTACATATTTATGTTTTTAATCCATTGTCAAATGATTTCAAATTTCTTAAATTAATTAATTTAATTAATTAATTAATTAAAAAATAAATAAAATTATATTGGCTTTATATCGGCCCCCCTGCTTTCCAAGATATTGGCATCGGCTGTCAAAAAAAACAATATCGGTCAACCACTACGCTCCTCACCATATGGTGATGCTGTTTCCCGGCCAGCACAGCTAGACAAAAATATTAAAACCCGTAATAAACGAGGCATTTGCTCAGAACTTGCGTTTGAATCATCAGTGGCAAATTCTTTAAATATAAAAAACGTACTTACAGTCTGTGAGTCAGAACAGCCGGCATTGTAGTCTACTCTCCCAGGAAACAGTCCTCCATAAAATGTGTTGCACACAGCTGAATATTTGAGTTGAACTGTTCTGGAACAGTGTTGTAAATACAACTTAACCACTGATTTCTAGTCATGTCCTCCTTTGGAAGGCCAAACAAAGTAGTTTAGTTTTCACAACGAAACACAGCGTCACACACAGAGGGCTAGAGTGAGCGGAGGCTGGCTTGAGAACGACGCGGCCGGCGGATTCGACAAAGGAGCGGCAACCACATGTGACGCCCCCTGGCTGGACTCCGCTTCATCCACGGTGAAAGCAAATCCGGCGATCCACAGTGCAAAGTTGATGTATTTCATCAGCGACCAGGACAGATCAGCTTTAGGCATGACAAAGCAGATATCGTCCTCTTTTGGAAAGCAAAACAAAGTAGTTTCACTTTTACAATGAAACACACAGCATCTCCACAACATGGCGGCGTGGCAACAGCAATACTACAGCGAGAATAAAAGTTGCACTTTCTTTGCGTGAACATTTGGGCAGTGTTATGCAAATCTTCCCACAACGTGATGTAGATATGTGGGGGCGTGTTAGAATGAGCCGTTTTAGGTAGGCGTGGTTGACTCTTAACTTTTATAAAGAAAGGGGTCATATGATGTGATTCCAATTTTTCCTTTCTCTTTGGACAGTTACAAGCTCTTGGTGCATTTAGAAGATCAGTAAGGTTGCAAAGACTAATGTCTCAAACCCAAGAAGATATTCTTTATCAAATTAAGACTCTGGCACACCCCCCTAAAATGGCTCATCCAAACATGCCCCCACATATCTATGTCACTATGTGGAAATATTTGCGTAATGCCGCCCAAATGTTCACGCAAAGAAAGAAGGACTGGTTTCAGTAACCGCATTTAGTGTTGAAGCAGCCATATCAGGGAGATTCTGTGTGTATCTAGGTGAAAGCAAAAGCACTTTATTTGGCCTTATGAAAGTAGATGCATTTAGGAAGCTTTAAGATTACTTACAACAGAACAGCAACACACCATGGACGACCGTTTCGTGAACCTAGGAGAGGGGGTAATTCAGACTTTGCTACAACAATCTGGTGCTTCTGAATACATTTCTGGTGTTTGGCCAATCACAATGCACTGGGTCAGTTGGCCAATCAGAGCAGACTGCGCTTGTCAGAAGGAGGGACTTTGTAAAAAAAACAAAGTGTTTGAGAAAGCTGGGGCATAGAGGACCTACAATAATGTACAGTATTTGAAAAAAAAAATGTGTTTTTTTAGCATTACAGCATGTCAACATATTCTGTTACATCTAATACACAAAATAAAGATCTTTAAAAAAGCATAATATGTCCCCTTCAAATCTCCTTTTTCACTAATTTTATTTGTAAAAGAAAACCTGCCTAATAATTACACACACCTGAATATAAGGACGTTTTTTTACTTCCAACCTTCATGGACAATTGTACATCACTTATAAATGATTAGATATAAAATTAAATGTAGTTATTGAGATTGATGTGCTTTGGGGAAAAAAAAAAGATCAGAATATCAACTTGCCTAATAATTATGTACGCACTATATATATATATATATATATATATATATATATACATATATATATATATATATATATATATATATATATACACATATACACACACACACACACACACGCATACACTCACTCACTGGCCACTTGGCATAAATTCAACAAGGTGTTGGAAACATTCCTCAGAGATTTTGGTCCATATTGACATGATAGCATCACGCAGTTGCTGCAGATTTTGTCAGCTGCACATCCATGGTGCAAATCTCCCATTCCACCACATCCCAAAGCTGCTCTATTGGATTGAGATCTGGTGATTGTGGAGGCCATTTGAGTAAAGTGAACTCAGTATCATGTTCAAGAAACCAGTCTGAGATGATTTGAGCTTTGTGACATGGTGCATTATCCTCCAGGAAGTAGCCATCAGAAGATGGGTACACTGTAGTCATAAAGGGATGGACATGGTCAGCAACAATACTCAGGAAGGCTGTGGCATTTAATTGATGCTCAATTGGTACTAAGTGCCAAAGTGTGCCAAGAAAATATCCCCCACACCATTACACCACCACCACCAGCCTGAACCATTGAGACAAGGCAGGACGGATCCATGATTTCATGTTCTTTACGCCAAATTCTGATCATACCATCTGAATGTCGCAGCAGAAATCGAGACTCATAAGACCAGGCAACGTGTTTCCAATCTTCTAATGTCTAATTTTGGTGAGCATGTGCGAATTGTAGCCTCCGTTTCCTGTTCTAAGCTGACAGGAGCGGCACCCAGTGTAGTCTTCTGCTGCTGTAGCCCATCTGCTTCAGGATTCGACGTGTTGTGCGTTCAGAGATGGTATTCTGCATACCTTGGTTGTAACGAGTAGTTATTTGAGTTACTGTTGCCTTTCTATCATCTCTAACCAGTCTGGCCATTCTCCTCTGACAACAACAAGGCATTTCCATCCACACAACTGCCACTCACTGGATATTTTCTCTTTTTCGGACCATTCTCTGTAAACCATAGAGATGGTTGTGCATGAAAATCCCAGTAGATCAGCAGTTTCTGAAAAACTCAGACCAGCCTGTCCGGCACCAACAACCATTCCACGTTCAAAGTCACTTAAATCCCCTTTCTTCCCTATTCTGATGTTTGGTTTGAACTTCGGCAAGTTGTCTTCACCACATCTAGTTGCCTAAATGCATTGAGTTGCCGCCATGTAATATGCTGATTAGCAATTTGTGTTACCAAGCAATTGCACAGGTGTACAGTACCTAATAAAGTGGCCGGTGAGGGTGAGGGTGAGTGTGAGTGTGTGTGTGTGTGTGTGTGTGTGTGTGTGTGTGTGTGTGTGTGTATATATATATATATATATATATATATATATATATATATATAGTCCTTCTGTTGTCAGCGTTAATTGTTAGATCTCGTCCCATCATTGATATTTTTAACAGAGCTTAATTTTGTTTCTGACTTTCTTGTACTTTTGTTATTATAGAAACAATGAAGTTAATGCATTTTGATCCTACTCTCCCTTATTTCAGAGCTTTACTGAAGACCTGGCAAACATTATGGATCCAGTAGGTGGAAGTTTGTCCTTTTAACAGGGGTATTTGCCCTTGATAGACAATTGTTTAGAGCTCTGAAGTGCAACCTTGAATTTGCCGGAATGAGCTCTGCAAACCATGTTTTGCATGGGATTTGACAAACTAAAACTTACGTTCAGAGCTCAACGTAGTTAACTGAAAAAAGTTATACTTGATTTATCCTTGCTTACGACTGTAAAATGATTATTTCCAGATGTCATTGGTGCTCATGTGTGAAAAAAAAAACCTGCATTGCGATTCTCCTTTTTTTTCTTCTCTTTTTTCTTCTCCTCTGCTGAGTGTGTTCTTCCCACTTTTAACTGGTCGATCCTGATTGAGAGAAAAACGTATTATTTTTAATAAGATATAAATCAAAATGCTTACAAAACAAAATATTTTACATTAAACTTCTGAAAAAAAAAACTATTAATAAATAATTATTAAACATATTTCTCACAATGTATATTTTTATATAAATATTGAGAATATGCCTTTATGTGTATGACATCTGAATTCTATTCTCCCTCACTTATGAATTTCTTGTATTACAGCAGTATTCCTGAGTTTGATTCCTGACCTTATAATGGAATAATTATTTCATTAATTTGAAGAACTGAAATGGGTAAGTGTAAATGTTCAGTAAGAATGTGTATAGCTGTTGGTATTATGTTGGATCTTGATTTCTTTATATATTTGTCAGACCTTTTGCAGAACTCAGTTTCTACAATCTGTTTCATCTTGCAGAAAATGTTGCCCTCACTCTCATGTTGTTCCAAACTTCTTGTGCAGAACACATAAGATATTTTGTAGAACATTTCAGCCATTATTTATTTATTCCCTACACAGTGAACGTCAATGTTGTTCCAAACTTCTTGTGCAGAACACATAAGATATTTTGTAGAACATTTCAGCCATTATTTATTTATTCCCTACACAGTGAACGTCAATGTCCAGAGATTTCAAGCTCCAAAAAATGATACAAAGGTAACATAAAAAGTGAAGTGAGTGAGTGAAGTGACATACAGCCAAGTATGGTGATCCATACTCGGAATTCGTGCTCTGCTTTTAACCCATCCAAAGTGCACACACACACAGCAGTGAACACACGCACACACCGTGAACACACACCCGGAACAGTGGGCAGCCATTTATGCTGCGGCGCCCGGGGAGCAGTTGGGGGTTCGGTGCCTTGCTCAGGGGCACCTCAGTCGTGGTATTGAAGGTGGAGAGAGCACTGTACATGCACTCCCCCTCCTACAATTCCTGCTGGCCCGAGACTCGAACTCACAACCCTTGGATTGCGAGTCCGACTCTCTAACCATTAGGCCACAACTTCCCCGTCGTGAAATTGAAATTGAAAAATATTCCATATATCTTCAGCCATTTAATTCAAGACAATATGAGTTTCATTTGTATAATGAACTGAACCAAATGTATGTGGTTATTCATTATCAGTGTATACAGAGCCCAAATCAAACATCAAACCTCTTCGGTTCTTGTGTCACGTGACTTAATGTTGTGACAAACTTTCACTTCATAGATAAAAACAGCTGAAATATTCTTTCATGTTCCACAGAAGAAAGAAAACTATGTGCTTTAAAGGGCTTGAGGATGAGTACATGATGACATCATTTTTAGGGTGTTAGCTAACACTTAGCCCAAATCAGATGATTAGAAAAAATGGTCTATCACTGAACATTTGAGATGGCTATTGTATGGCGTTATTTCCCTGTCAAATGTCGAGAGCGCATTATTGTAGCGCGAAAGTACATTAATATAATGTGCGAGCGCGAATCTCTCTGCTCGCGTGCGGGATATAATGTGCGAGCGCGAATCTCTCTGCTCGCGCGCGAAATATAATGTGCGGAGCGCGAATCTCTCTGCTCGCACGCGGGAACTGGGCGCGCGCTCTCAGATACATGTTGCTCTTGTAAGAATTTTCTCTGGGCTCGCTCAGAGAGTATGCCTGCACTTAAACCGTGTTCAGTGCAATCGCGAATCTCTCCTCTTCGCTTAAAGTAAGCGTGTATGTGCTTAGACTGTGTCCCGTGCGTTCGCGCAGCCAAGTACTCTTCTCTTCGAATTGTTTCTCTTTGCTCTTGGCATAAACGCTGTCAAAACGGCAGCAACCAATCAGAAATAGGCTTCAACGGCTGACCAATGAAAACGCGACATCGTACATGGAATCTTGGTTGATATTGAACCGCACATGGAACACATGGAATAAGTTCACTGAAGTTCAATCAAGACGAGCCGAGATGGATCCACCGAATGGATGATCTCAGGTAATCAGTTTTATTGGTTTTGATATTAAATACGTCAGATGTATCTTAGAAATGTCTGGGAAGAGGGCGATTGGATTACTTTACATATAAATTACCAAGACTGTCAACCACATTGTTCACACTACGTGCCATGCCCATTGAAAGTGAGATTTTTTAGATAAAAAAAAAAAAAAAAATAATAATAATAATAAATATAGCTGCAAGCAGCGATGGCGGGCCCGAGCCGTCAGCGCAAACGCCACCCCGGTGCCATCAGTCAAAGTGTGCCCAGTGGAGACATACACAATAACCCTCTAGCACAGGGGTGTCCAACCCTGTTAATGGCGATCGACTGTCCTGCAAAGTTTAGCTCCAACCCTACTCAAACACACCTGAAGCAACTAATTAACGTCTTCAGGATTGCTTGAAAATTAAAGGTAGGTGTGACTGATTAGAGTTGGAGCTGAACTTTGCAGGACAGTCAATCACCAGGAACAGGATTGGGCACACTTAATTTAGCAGTTTGGATTTAAGGGATACAGCAATGAAAGGGTTAATCCAAACCATCAAGCACACACACAACACAATATATAAAACTTGAGTAACACTTCCAATAAGGTTTCAGTTATTAACATGAATTATATTAAATTACATTAACAACAACTGTATGGCATTTATTAATGTGAGTCTCTCTATCTGTCTTTCTCACACACTCACTTACACACACACCCACACACAAATAAATTATTATTATTATTGTAACACTTTTCAATAAGGATTTAGTTTTTAACATTATATAAGTTAACAAGTACATCATTTATATAGCATTTATGGATCTTAGTTAATATTATGTTTAGGTCTTGATTTATCAATAATCACAAACAAATTACAATTATTTTTCGAGGATACAAACGTCTCTTAACACGGTTAGTCGCACTAGCTGTTCTTAAGTTAAAGTCAAAAGTTAACATTAGTTAATGCACTGTGAAGTGAACTAACAAGAACAAACAACGAACAGCTGTATTTTTATTAACTAACAAAGTTTAATAAATACTGTATCAAATGTATTGCTCATAGTTAATGTTAGTTAATACATCAATGTCAGCAAATGAAACCTTATTGTAAAGTGTTACCCTGGAAAACTAGGTTTTGCCTGATAGAGAAAAATAAATATTTGACAAAACCACTAAATTATCAAATTTAAAAATTAGTCAGAAGAGTTTAGTAACCTTATTTTAAGTGACATTAACCAATTAAGCAAACAGGCACAGCTTTATCCACTAAAACATTTATTTATAGCTTTCTGTTTCAGTCGCCAATTCAAGTAAAAAAAAAAAGATAGATAGATAGATAGATAGATAGATAGATAGATAGATAGATAGATAGATAGATAGATAGATAGATAGATAGATAGATGATAGAGATAGATAGATAGATAGATAGATAGATAGATAGATAGATATAGACCACTCATTCATTCATTCTGTAGTAGCAGTCCAAAGAAAAGAATCCAGCAAACTCTTTGTGAATAGAAAGCTGTGAAGAACCCCTTCTTTCCATGGCCACAGTATCTACAGCCATCACACCTGCTGAGCTCCAACTCCACTCTGTATGTCTTCCTCACATCTGGACTGACAGACTTCCAGTCAACCATACCTACACAAGAGAAAACACAAATGTTGAGAGATTCAAACAAAAAGTAACCAATAAGTAGAATAAAATATAAAATAAAAAAAGACTGCAAGTGCTGTCACTAGTGGAAGCGCAAGAGTCTGAGAGCGCAAGTCTGCAGCCAGACCTTTCTCTGTTATACAGGTCCTTCTCAAAAAATTAGCATATTGTGATAAAAGTTCATTATTTTCCATAATGTAATGATAAAAATTAAACTTTCATATATTTTAGATTCATTGCACACCAACTGAAATATTTCAGGTCTTTTATTGTTTTTAATACTGATGATTTTGGCATACAGCTCATGAAAACCCAAAATTCCTATCTCAAAAAATTAGCATATCATGAAAAGGTTCTCTAAACGAGCTATTAACCTAATCATCTGAATCAACTAATTAACTCTAAACACCTGCAAAAAGATTCCTGAGGCTTTTAAAAACTCCCAGCCTGGTTCATTACTCAAAACCGCAATCATGGGTAAGACTGCCGACCTGACTGCTGTCCAGAAGGCCATCATTGACACCCTCAAGCGAGAGGGTAAGACACAGAAAGAAATTTCTGAACGAATAGGCTGTTCCCAGAGTGCTGTATCAAGGCACCTCAGTGGGAAGTCTGTGGGAAGGAAAAAGTGTGGCAAAAAAACGCTGCAGAACGAGAAGAGGTGACCGGGACCCTGAGGAAGATTGTGGAGAAGGACCGATTCCAGACCTTGGGGGACCTGCGGAAGCAGTGGACTGAGTCTGGAGTAGAAACATCCAGAGCCACCGTGCACAGGCGTGTGCTTTTGAACCAGAAGCAGCGGCAGAAGCGCCTGACCTGGCCTACAGAGAAGCAGCACTGGACTGTTGCTCAGTGGTCCAAAGTACTTTTTTTTTTCGGATGAAAGCAAATTTTGCATGTCATTCGGAAATCAAGGTGCCAGAGTCTGGAGGAAGACTGGGGAGAAGGAAATGCCAAAAATGCCTGAAGTCCAGTGTCAAGTACCCACAGTCAGTGATGGTCTGGGGTGCCATGTCAGCTGCTGGTGTTGGTCCACTTGTTTTTTATCAAGGGCAGGGTCAATGCAGCTAGCTATCAGGAGATTTTGGAGCACTTCATGCTTCCATCTGCTGAAAAGCTTTATGGAGATGAAGATTTCGTTTTTCAGCACGACCTGGCACCTGCTCACAGTGCCAAAACCACTGGTAAATGGTTTACTGACCATGGTATTACTGTGCTCAATTGGCCTGCCAACTCTCCTGACCTGAACCCCATAGAGAATCTGTGGGATATTGTGAAGAGAAAGTTGAGAGACGCAAGACCCAACACTCTGGATGAGCTTAAGGCCGCTATCGAAGCATCCTGGGCCTCCATAACACCTCAGCAGTGCCACAGGCTGATTGCCTCCATGCCACGCCTCATTGAAGCAGTCATTTCTGCAAAAGGATTCCCGACCAAGTATTGAATGCATAACTGAACATAATTATTTGAAGGTTGACTTTTTTTGTATTAAAAAACACTTTTCTTTTATTGGTCGGATGAAATATGCTAATTTTTTGAGATAGGAATTTAGGGTTTTCATGAGCTGTATGCCAAAATCATCAGTATTAAAACAATAAAAGACCTGAAATATTTCAGTTGGTGTGCAATGAATTTAAAATATATGAAAGTTAAATTTTTATCATTACATTATGGAAAATAATGAACTTTTATCACAATATGCTAATTTTTTGAGAAGGACCTGTATTACAATACAACTGTACTGCTAACTCTTCACTGAGTACCTAAAGTACATATGCTTCCTGTGCATGGTTTCTAAAAGAATATAATCACAAAAAAGTTGACTGGCACTCATCTATACCACAGGTTATACTAATATTTGGTTAATGTGCATGTACAACTCCAACATGTTGGATTAACTTCAAAAGAGTGAATGTCCTTCGAGTGCACTTTGGGCAATGGTACAGTTGAGCCATGAGGATCTAATACAAAAGGCTGATCATTCAGAGGAAAGTTACTGACAGTTACTAAATTTAAAAATTTAAAATGGATTTCAGTTGAAGGTAATTAAATTACAAAAAACAATGGATTTTTATATTGTCTATATGCAGGTAGAACTGAAACATCTGTCAAATGTGTACAAGAAAGTAAGGCAGTTTTTGTAAAGCCATCAACTTTTTTTTACAGTCATTGTGCTATGATTGACTATATGTTCATATTGGATAGAAAAGTAGTGCTAATGTTTTGTCCAAATGACTCTATTTTAAATTGGGTTTGTTGTGTTTTGATAGAGTTAGTATATAAAAAGGTATTCAGCATTTTGCAATGTAGAGTTTGTATTTATTTAACAAAATGTGGTTTTGGCCAGAAAATGTACTATTTGGCTAATTGTTTGATGTAGGTGTGTTGCTATGTTAAGAGTTTAGAAAAAGTACTTTAAGTATTGGTAAACGTTTGTTAGCAATAAAAAAAAAAAAAAACTGGAAAAGTCAGATTTTAATGATATGTCACCTTTAATTCAATTTTAATTTCACCAATATTAATACATAATTTTAGAAAAGACACTGTAGTCAAAAATGAGTTTAATTTCTACACATTCATAGGGATAAATGGGACTCAGTGCCATAGTTGAAAATATTGTGTTTGCACTTTGTAATAATAAAGAATATTGCTAATATCTTGGCATGTAATCTGTTTTTGGATACATAAGGAAACCAATTTCAAGTATTGTTTGTATTTTATTTATTTTTTTCTCTCCGTAGACTTTATTTAGTCGAAGAAATACCAGTAACCAGTAAGGCTGTAGTGCAAGGGTTTCCAGCCCTGCTCCTGGAGAGCTATGTCCTGCGGAGCTCAGCTCCAACCCCAATCAAACACACATGAGCCAGCTAATCAGGGTGTTCAGAGTTGCTTGAAATTATAGGAAGGTGTATTGGAGCAAAGTTGGAACTGAGGTCTGCAGGACAATAGCTCTTCAGTAGCAGGTTTGGAGATTCAGGCTACTCAGTGAATCCATATGATAAGCTTCAACATAACAATGGAGTGAGCATTCCGAATAAGTTATACAACAGCCACACTATAAAAAAAAAATAAGAAAGAACTGTCAGACAAAAAAAAAAATAAAAAATGCCATGCAAAAAGCAAATTTAAAATAATATAATATAAAAGGTTATTACTCTGCAAAGAAAAGAACCTATCGATCATTAGACCGATCGTTTCCACTTGTGTATTTAAATGGGGAGTTATCTCAATTATCACCAGTAAAGTATGGAGTGCCACAAGGATCTGTCCTAGGTCCTCTGCTATTTTCAATATACATGTTGCCACTCTGTAATATTATTAGAAAATATGGAATTAGTTTCCATTGTTATGCTGATGATACTCAACTGTATGTCTCAACACCAGATGAGACTTCTGAATTATCTAAGCTAACGAAGTGTGTTAAAAATGTAAGAAATTGGATGACCAATAATTTTATCCTATTAAATTCGGATAATACAAAGATATAACTTATTGGACCAAAAAACAGTACACAGAATTTCTTGGATTACAATTTGCAAACTAGATGGATGTACTGTTTCTTCCTCTACAGTCAAAAATTTGGGTATTATATTTGACAGCAACGTAAAAAAAATCATATTTCCCATGTTACAAAAACAGCATCCTGCCATCTTATAAACATTGCCAAGCTACGAACGTTACCTGTTACAGATGCAGAAAAGCTAGTTCATGAATTCATGACCTCTAGACTGGACTATTATAGTGGTTTTGCATCTTCAATAAACAAGCTACAAGTAGTTCAAAATGCAGCAGCTAGAGTCCTTACCAGGTCAAGAAATCATGATCATATTACCCAAATTTTACAGTTTCTGCACTGGCTACCTATTATGTTCCATATCAGTTACAAAATTTTATTACTTACCTATAAGGCCTTAATGGTTTAGCTCATGCGTACCTAACTAGTCTTCTACCACACTACAATCCATCACATTCCCTAAGGTCACAAAACTCTGGACTTTTTTGGTAGTACCTAGGATAGCAAAGTCCACTAAAGGAGGCAGAGCTTTTTCACATTTGGCTCCCAAACTCTGGAATAGCCTTCCTGATAATGTTCGGGGTTCAGACACACTCTCTCTGTTTAAATCTAGATTAAAGACATCACTTTGGCCAAGAATTCAAATAATGCATCACATAATCTTGTACTGCAGTTATATCTGATAAAATGCCCATTATTATTCCTTAGCTTGGGTTGAACAAATCATTTTTACTTGATTGGAATAGCAGCTATACAAATTATGTCTCTATTTGTTTCTCTGTTTTTGCCACAGGATTGACATCCTGTAACTAGGTAACTAGTGGCAACTAGGAATAACGCAAGCTTCAGTCTGGATCCAGCCCTTACAAAGACCTGAGATGACCGAACACCTGAGAAGAGATGATGCCAACCCCTCAAAGGACCTCAGATGATGCCAACCCTGAAACAACATAAACTACCAAATTTTGCTATAAGTTTGATGAACATATAATCATTAGTCCTAATAGTGTTTGATTAAATCATTAACTGAATTTAACAGTACATTTCTGCCATATGTACATTAATTTGACAGTCAACACTGATAAGCTACTACAAAATATATTGTAGAAACTTGTTGCTTTGCAACGATTTGTATTGTGAAAAGTGCTATACAAATAAACTTGAATTGAATCGAATTGAATATTATATCTTCATGATAAAATTGTAGGACAATCACAAATCTGAAAACTTTTTTTTTCTTGCTTGCCTCACTTTATAGTATTATTTTGCCTATGGTATTTTGTTGAAATGTAATCACCATCAGGCTGAAAAGTGACAAAGTGAAAATGTGAACTTTTTGACTAACCTAATATTTGTTTAATTATTTGACATTCGTAATTCGTAAGGCCTCTGAGACCCCTATTTTCCAGACTTTCTACAGAGACATAAAATCCCTGCAATCATAGATATTACAGTAGGTCTAAAATTGCAGTTTAGCAGTCATTCCACTTCTGGAATTGTCTGGCTTCCACATCATCAATGCCAGTGAAGAGTTTAAAATGGAGCCTGACCATTCCTGGCACCCACCCACTGTATAACGCTGTCCATCCTTCCAGCAAAGAGAATGTTTAGCAAAAACCTGATGGGGACCTATCATGCTCCTGTGTGTCTGAAAGTGGACACTAGAAAAAAAAAATGATTGTGGAAAAATTTCAGTCCCTTCTGAGGTATATCAATTTCACACAATTTTAAAGTGAATGAAATAAAAGGTGTCTATTTGAAACAGGTCTCTGCTCTTCTGAAGAGAGGATCTTAGCCCCTTCTGGTGGTGCATTAAATCCAGGCTCTGCATGTCCTGAAATTTGATTGCTTCAGGATAGATGTCTTCATACAGGCCCACTCTCAGCAGCACTAGAGTAAGAAGGCATAGCTGTCAATCAAACCATCCTGTCCACAATGATGGATGGGAGAGGCAGAAGGCGCTAATGATTCTCCCCTCAGCACAGCAGAGCAGTACACACAGAACTATACATCACCAGCCTCCATCTGCTCTTGTACACAACAGATGAGACAAGTTTTTCAACTCTCACAATGGGCAGAAAAATTCGAGAATGAGTGATTGTGATGGACACTGAATTGCTTAGAAATTATGTTTAGTTTCATTCTATTTTATATCAACTCATGTAAAATTTTATGCAATATAATCTGTCCTACAGAACATTAAAATGTTCATGAAAGACTTTAAAATCCAATCTGGGATAAACACCTCCTGTAGCAAAACTATACATTTTTGTAAGAAAAATAAATGGTATTTTGATCACTCTCTGCCTCATCTGCTCTCCATCTCATCTCGTTCTTCATCAAAGTTCTGTATTTGCTCAACCTGATGAGGAATGCAGCTTTTGAGAACACCAAGCACATGAGCCACAGGAAAGACAAGCGGCTGACTTCAGGGTTTTAAGAAATAAAAATGTCCCCAAGCTTTAGAGCCAAGAAGGTGAATATATGCATGGTCAGGGCATTTGGACATGGTAGTGTGAATATTTTGATTTTGCTGTGTTATGCAAAACCAGAGAAGATTGAAAACCAATAATTCAGATAACAGATCCATCTGACATTTATCAGACAACAATTCAAAACTATACCTTATGAATGATGAATGCCTGGGCAAAGGTTTTGATAAAAAGTAATAATTTAGACACTTCATACTTGCCTTTCTAGCACATACATATGTTTGTATAACCTGTTTTAATGCATGTGCATCACTGAGCAGGGAACTAATCATACAATGTAATAGTCATGTAATTTAATATATGATATGATATGATATGATATGATATGATATGATATGATATGATATGATATGATATGATATGATATGATATCATTCTGATGTGTTTTAAGTCTTGTCAGTTTAAACATTAAAGTGATTTAAACCATTCAAGTGCATGATGACACAAAAGAGATATCGATGTGATGGGCTACTTGCACGCTGTGATATATTGTTTCAGTGGCACACACACAGAAAGCCATCTTTCAGACAGCAGGTGAACACCAAATTGAGTTATCTTTCACATCTGAGCAAAAAAATTATGGCACTGTCTTGACGAGTATCCTGGTAAGCACAGCTATTTATGTATAAAGTGAATGTAAACAGTAAAGAAAATATTGGATGTACATCAGTATAATGGATTAGTGCATTTCTTATATTAATAACATTAATCGAAAACAGCAAAAGAAAAATTGCTTGCTGCTTTTATCTAACTTCTGTAGGGGTGGGGGAGAATGAGTGAAATTAGACAAACTTAATGTCCTAAAAGTTTGAAACCCCTATTCTAAAACACTGGTCATAAGTTATATTCAAACAGATGTGTTAAATTGAAAGAACAGATTTATGTTCAAAACATATTTCCTTTCTTCCTGAGGTGAGGTTTTATCTCCGTTAATTAATTGGTTTATTTAAATGTATTCAAAGACAGGAGAAGTCAGTATTTCTAAGATTTTATTTTAGCTCCGTTCTTTTGTCTGAATGGTGTTAATTAATGTCAACAGTCCAATTTGAGAGATGGGTTTGAAAAGGTCAAATACTAATACAAAATTTGAAAAAGAGGGCTAAATACATGTTATATCTAAAAACTTTGCAGTAAACTCAGCTTGTTCTTGGTCTAAGAAATTAGTGGAACTACAGCAGTATTTTAAGAAACAGTACAAACTCAAGCAAATCTGAGTTATTGCAATATAAGATTTAAAATAAATAAATAATACAAAAGTCAGATCAAAAATACAGTGGTACAACACTGTACATTATACTCAGTGGCTTAAATGAGGGAAAGAACTACGAACCCATGAAGCATTGCAAATTACATAATTATAGAAATGATGGAGAAATAAAAAACTACTAACTTGCAAAATATGCATATATGCATTAAAGTTTCATGCATTAAGGGACAAGTGTGCAGTTTATTCTGGCCAAAAAAAAAAATCCCACTTAGAGAGGAAAATGCCATTTGACCAACATATACAGCAACCAACCACAGTCTGTTTTGTTTAAATACTATTTAGAGAGAGGTAAATCTGACATTTACAAAACAGTAATACTATAACAGACAAAACTTTATATAAATAATGATGGTCCATGACTTTAACAAAACTGTGTATTCAAAAGATTTAAGTACTGTTGTACATTTCACAGACATAAAACAAAGCAAATCAGCCCTGGTCATGAACATCTAGTTTGCCTGTTTCCTGCCTCATGCACGGGATTAAAAATGTACGACTAACCTGTCAAACACTGGAAAATCTTTTGGTTATTTCATTCTCACAAGTGCTCATTATATCAACTTCATCAGAGGATGGACTGTAGGTTATTCCTAAGACTATACAGTAGGTCCTTACTGAACTGCAAGAGACCTTTTATGCGGAATGAGTAATCTTCTTAATTATCACTTAGAACAGCAAGTGCACTGTTCCTGGCAAAGTAGCAGAGGAACATACCAAAATTATTCTCTTAAATCTTACCTCCACTAAAGCCTGTAATTTTTATTTCACTTTTTTTTTTTTTTTCTTTTAGTTATAGTTACATTTAGGCTTTTTATGCCTTTAATGTAAGAGGACAGTGGAGAGCTGACAGGAAAACATTGGGTGGAAAGCGGGGAGCAGGATTGGCAAAGGGCATCAAGTTGTTCTCTATGTCGAAGCACTAACCAAAAGGCTATCAGCACCAACTTTATTTCACATTTTCACTAACGTTTACTAAAACCGGACACATTGCAATTGTTCCCAAGACAAATGAAAACCAATGGTGATTGACCTCATTTACATTAAATTTGATGTGATGCCAAGTTTGAATATGCGCAAGCCTGCAGTGAACTAATTACATTTAATAATTAATAAAGATGATTAATAAAGGACAAAAGAGAAAATCAGCCAGCTCCACCACTTAAGATGTACTGTAAACTGAAATACTGGCTCCACTATCTAATCAGAAAGTACTGATAATACTTCAAGTATTTTCATATATATATTCTAATTATTCTCATAATAATGAGATTTTTAATTTCAACAATTGCTAATACATTATTAAAATCAAAAGTTGCATCTATTAATATAATAGACCTGAGCTAACATGAACTAATAATAAGTATCTAGATTAATAAATCTAACAAATGTATTATTGTTTATTGTAAGATGATATTAGTTAAAGCATTAACAAACTTTAATCTATGAAACCTTGTTGTAAGGTGTTACCATGTGCTATACTATAAAAAAATATGGTAACACTTTATTTTAGGGTATCTTTGTTACACTAAATTATAAATTATAAATAACAATAAATTATGCATAATTACATGCAAGTAACCCTTAGCCAAACCTTAACCATAACCATATAGTAAGTACATGTAGGTAATAAATATCACTCAGTACTTAAATGTATAATTACAGGGTAACAAGGGCACCCTAAAATAAAGTGTAACCCAAAAGACTTAACATATCATAATATATATATATATATAAAAAATCATAATAATGACTTTACATCTTATGATAAGCAAAATTCTTTTAATAATGACTTGACTTCTCATAATAATGACTTTACATTTCATAATAATGAAAAACTTTTTTATAATAATGGCTTAGTTTCTCTTAATAATGAGAAACGTCATGAAGTCATTCAGTAACCTATTATTATGTAAAAGTTCCTCATTTTTATGAAATGATTTTATGAAATTCATTATTTTTATCATTATTATTTGTAATTCTCTTCACATTTCCTATTGAATGTGCTGGAAAGACTAAAATTCAAGTATGAAAAAGCACAACAGATCTATATACAGTATATATATATATATATATATATATATATATATATATATATATATAATCAACAACAATATATCTTAAATGGACAAATGATGATTAGTCAATACAATGTTCCAGCTGTGTTATATCACACACTGTAATATCAGCTTGGTCTGTTCATCATCACTGCCAGTGTCAGCAGATCATTATTTTGTTGCAAAGCAATGTTCTGATATGTCAGGTATTATATCTTATGGTGTAAGAATGAAAGAAAAGAGTTACAAGAAAGAGTTATAAGAATATACTTTCGGAATCTACATGAAACAGTAATTCTATAAAAGATTATATGAGCATGTTGCTCATTAATGTAAGAGTTGGCATCTTTTGATGTTACAACTGATTAGCTTTCAATCATGCATGTAAATGTGCACATTAAACAGCTGACTATAATAGCTTGTAATAAACCTGTTGTCTTAAAGAGTCAGGAGCTGTCAGACATAACTTTATCATGGCTAAATTTATTATACTTATATAGAAAATTTTTGGAGTAAAAGTTCTGTTTAGCTGAGTAAAGAACCATACTGATATACTGTATATAGAACCACAGTGAGCCATTTTTCTAATAGTGTGTTGTTGCTTACTGACCCAACATGAAAAAGTCCCAGTGTCTATGATATTCCCGTCTGTAAAAATATAGCTTGGGTTTCCTCAACAAGCCACATAATTTGAGGAATCATTTATGGCAAGCACAGACAGTGCAGGGAGGATGAATTTCTTTTGGTTTATCATTCAGATCATTAGCAAACACTGCTAATTAAATTAACATTTTAATGTAGAATGGCTTCAGAAAAGGAAAAATGAAAATCATATGAAAAAAGAGATCAAAAAGAAGAAAGTAAAGTACTTGAGGGTTATGCCACTGTTGTTCTAATGCAAGTAAATCCACTTAATAAATTAGATTTCTATAAAATTAGACAAGCTCTTGAGAACTAATGTTGTTTTCCTGACACTACTGAGACTTAGATGCAGCAGTGGACATGCTTGATAAATTGGGGTGTTGTTTGAAAAAATGTTATTTGTCTTTGTGATGTAATATGACAGAATAATGCAGCTTTGCTGTTAGAGAGTATACAGTGTTATCCCTTTATTGCAATGTCAAACTTGTACAGTGTGAAACAATGCAGTGTTAGAATGTTACAAATAGATGCTTGGCAACTAGAGAACTTAAGCATGTGTTGTATGAACAGTCGTTTTAGCGTTTAAGGGGAAAAATATCTTATGGTGACAGAAAGCATGTGAACTGGGGTAAAGAAGTGAAGAATGAAAAGTCAGCTCAGAAAAAACAACAACAACAACAACAACAAAAAAACCGACAGTACAGTCTGCAATATATAATATGTGGATGCACAATGTTAGAGCCATAATGTAAACAGGTTGCTTGTTGCTTTTGTCTAGTTAATGAAACTGGCACATGAATATATGCAAATAAGAATATTAACTTTTAGTAATTTAGGAAATGTCAGATTATAAATACCCGGGATTGATTGTTTACCCCCAGTAAATTGTGAGCTGTGTGAGGCAAAATAATCCGGTATTCAGTTTACCCGTGGTTTAGAAAGACTGAGGGTTATCTGTTATAAGTGTGAAAAGCCCTGATTGTGTATTCATGATTGATCATTCCTGTCACATCTGAGTGCTTGAGTACATGTGCCCATTTCTTTCCAGTTCTAAAGAATGTTTTGTTCTGATGCGAAAGAAAATGACACTAAGTGCATTTGCATTCTTAGTGATTGAGATTTATACCATGCTTGCTTATAATGAATACTAATTGAGAATATAAATTGTGTGATACAGTTTGCAAACTCTTGAACAAAAGGCTGTAGCACTTCAAGTTTCTGGAGTAAGTGGTGTGTGTTTGCAAGGGAGCAAGTGGCAAGAGAGAACTCTCGTTAAACAAAGAAACAGAATTGAAGATTAAACTCAGTGACGTGTATCTCTTCCTCAATGTGTTAATCCCCTGTTCCTCTATCACCCTTTAATTACTGAGAAGGAGCGATTACAAACCTCCCCTTCCACTCCTCTGTGAACACCACAGGGCAGCAACAAACACGCCTGATTTCCCAATGTCCCAAATGGGCAATGAACCATCATCAAGATGGTAAGCATTATCCTCCAATAACTCTAAGCTAAATTAAGTATACTTCTTATGCATCTTATTTATACTTCTATAGTTACTATAACAAGCCTTGGGTCATAAGCTGCAAGAGAATACACTGAACAATTAGAATGAATATCATACTTTAAAAGACCCAACTCAATCAAAACTCAAAAATCCATACATATACATTTTAAGTTAATAACCCAAAGATGTTCCACAAAGATGTTTTTATTTTATACTTTATTTATTTATTTATTTATTTATTATCTCTACTAGTGCCCGAAACATTACCAGTGCCAAAATAAATACATTCATTTCCACTTTTAAATTTTAAACTTTCATATTGTCAGGACACACCACCCTGGGTTGATTGACCATAAACAATCAAATCTTCCATTAAGTGACCATCACATGTATCACCATCACAAAGCCCCATGTGAAATTCACCCTGTCAGAATTTTTATTTTTTTATTTTGTATTTTTTTTTTTTTTTTTTTTTTTTATGGGCTTTTTTATGCCTTTATTAGGACAGGATGGCACCGACGTGTTTAATTAAACAATAGTGATATTAATTTTATGCAGTTTAGATTAGCATTAGGATATTTTAATACAGCAATTATAATTTATTGGTTTAAATATTTTTTAATCATTCTGTGGCCCCGTTGAAGTTAGCTGAAGTTGAGAACCATTGATATAGAGCACCTTTCAGTTTGAATGTTTATGTTTATGGATATGCGGATGCTGCTGATGACTGCATAGCATTTGACATATTACCCATAAAGCATAATCTAAATTCCCTATTCACTCAAACTGCACACCAGTTGCAACATTATACACATACTGTATAAGCATAACACTTGTATAATACATATCATTCAACACGCTCATGTGAAGGATGCACAGTCCAGACATAAGCACTCTTCAGTAGACAGTGCATTTGCCCATCTCTGCGATTTAATAGCTAATTGAAAAGCTGATAAGTAGCATGGCGAAAGCTGATATATAGCACTGGGAGTCCGCTCTCAGCCATTTTGTAATGGGTCATGAACCACATCACTTTGGTCAAGCACTCCAGCTGCAATCTCTCCATTCTGTACAGTATCTCTGATTAATACAAGAAGTAAATGACTTGTAATGTGTAATCTGTGAAACAAAATTTTCTGTAATGCCCATTTGATTACTAAGAGATTAGTTTTAGATATACTTATGTAAAGAGTTTATGAAGCAGAGCCATTCATAAGTGATCATCTGTGAGGTTTAATACAGAAAAGTGTTCAGAAGGAGCTGGCTGGCTTTTTTTTTTCTTTTTTTTTTGGAAGACAGCTGTTGTTTCAATTATTACTGAAAGTCTATGTGTTGCATAAGTAATAACACTGCAGTTTGTTTGAATTTGACATTTGAATTGATTGCTTTAAAATACTGATGTGTAAAGTGTTAAATATATATGAAAAGAAAACATAAAATTCAATTCAATTCAAGTTTGTTTGTATAGTGCTTTCACTACAAATTGTTGCAAAGCAGCTGTACAATGTTTCTACAATATATTTAGTAGTAGCTTATCGGTGACTATGTCAGTAATGTACATATGGCAGAAATGTACTAAATCAATTAAAGATGTAATCGGTTGCAATCAAACTTATAGCAAAATTTGGTAGTTCTGTATGTTGTTTCAGGGTTGACATCTTCTGAGCTCCTCTGAGGGGTGGGAATCATCTCTAATGATTATGAAAGAGCTAATGAAATGCAGTTAGCATCTAACCAGAAGTGCAAGACTATAGTGTTTTATATACATATAAGTGCAAAGTAAGTGAAGCTATGATTTACAGAATGTACAGTGGAGTTGCTATATACAATATTAAGCAGAGTATGTACAGAATATAAACAGGAATGCAATGTAGGATGATATGTACATTATGAACAGCAGCAATGTAAGAACAGTGGTAATAAATACAGTTGGTTGAGTGTACAGTAGTATTGTTAAACAATGTATTCTATGCAAAATATCAGTAGTGCAATAATATTTTGATAGAAATAGTTTACTGTGCTTTGAGTAATGAATGGGACAACATTCCTACTCCTAAACTTGAGCAACTTGTCTCCTCAGTCCCCAGACGTTTGCAGACTGTTATAAAAAGAAGAGGGGATGCCACACAGTGGTAAACATGGCCTTGTCCCAACTTTTTTGAGATGTGTTGATGCCATGAAATTTAAAATCAACTTATTTTTACCCTTAAAATGATACGTTTTCTCAGTTTAAACATTTGATATGTCATCTATGTTGTATTCTGAATAAAATATTGAAATTTGAAACTTCCACATCATTGCATCCTGTTTTTATTCACAATTTGTACAGTGTCCCAACTTTTTTGGAATCAGGTTTGTACATGTATGTAAAGTACTGTGACCAGTGGAGTAAGAAAGCAGGTGCAGGTTAGATTGGTGGTGTGGAGTTCAGAAGGGTCACAGCCTCGGGGAAGAAGCTCTTCTTGAGCCTACTAGTGCGAGAGAGTAGGCTCCTGTAAAGCATGCCGGATGGAAGGAGGGTAAAACGTCCATGGTTAGGGTGAGAGGCATCCTTGATAATGTTCCTTGCCCTGCCCAGGCAGCGCTTGTGATAAATGTTCTCAGTGGTAGTTAACTGGGTGCCAGTGATCCATTGAGTAGTTTTCACCACCCGCTGGAGTGCTTTGCGGTCAGATGTGGAGCAATTGCTGTACCATACTGAGATGCAGTTTGTGAGTATGCTCTCAGTGGTACAGTGGTAGAATTCCACAAGGATCCTGGGACTCAGGTGAACTTTCTTAAGGCTCCATAAGAAGTAAAGACGCTGTCTTGCCTTTTTGACCAGGGTGGAGGTGTTTAGGGACCAGGTGAGGTCATCAGAGATGTGGATGCCAAGGAACTTGAAACTCGACACACGCTCTACTACAGCTCCATTGATGTAGATGGGGATGTGTGCATGACTCCTAGTCCGCCTGAAGTCCCTGAAGTCCAGACTTAAGCTTGTGTGACATCCCGTGGCAGAAACAGAGAAACAAATAGAGAGATAATTAGCGTAGCTGCTGTTCCAACCTAGCAAAATTGATTTCTTTAACCCAAGCTAAAGAATAGTAATGTGCATTTGATCAGATATAACTGCAGTACAAGATATTGAGATGCTTGATTTGAATGCTTGGCCAAAGAGACGTGTCTTTAATCTAGATTTAAACAGAGAGAGATGAACCCTGAATGTTGTCAACCCCAAACGTAAAATACAAAGTGTTTCAGCTGAAGTGAATAGCTGTCAGAGACCTACTGTAAAGTACTAGGCTAATGTGTTGGGTTAGTTTGTTTGACATTTTAATGCTAATGGTTGAAAAAAGATGAGCAATATTTCAGAGGGCATTAGAAATTGAGTTTAGAGCTGGAATTTAGAACAGGTAAGCAGCCAGAATAAAAATGGTTACAGGAATTTATGTTAGGGTACAGAGAAGATATTGTGATGAAAAACTGAAACTCTGTCCAACCTTAGGCTGTATGTGAGAAACATCTTAATATATCAAACTTTGGGGGATATCTAGTTGTCATTAGAGAACATTTTGGTATAAATTAATTTCAAGGAGATTTCTCTACTAGAATACAAAACACATGAAAGATCATGGATGACATCTACTGGCAATAAAGGTAAATGCATTTGGTAACTAATAAAAAAGGGCACAAGACATTTCCATGGTAAATAAAACTCACATTACCATAAAAATATATTGAACTGCTGATATAAAACAAAGCAACAAAAAGAAATACATACATTAATATAATATTACTGCAATCAACTGAAAGATATGCATTCAGGATTAATTTTACTTGTAATTTGTTAGATTACAGTTTTGTAACTTAATCTAAATACTTTAGAATACTACTGAGGTATGTAACACAAAGGGTCATCTAGAGAAAAATGGTGTCCACCAAACATAGGACTTGGATTTCCTCTGCATATTCCCTCTGCTTTATATTTCTTGAATGGACAAAATGCAATGCATTAAGGACATGGGGTGTAATTTTTGAACAGGATGATGTGTACATTTTTCTTATTTTGTTTAAAGATATTTATTTATTTGTTTGTTTGTTTGTTTGTTTGTTTGTTTGTACTGCCCTTTAGAAGTTTAGTGTGAAAAGATGGATCTCAAAATCATAAAGTCATTGTTGGAAGGGTGTCAGATAAGCAGAAGATGCTGACAAATCTGAGAATGTGCAGGAGGATTTTGGAGGAATTGTCTGAAGAACAGCAGGCAGCTTAACTGCTCAGGACAAACGACTCAAGAACAATGATCACAAAACATAAAAACAGTTGTGGATCATCCAAGAAATAACAGACAGTTAAGATTCAAGGATGCGTACATTTTTGAATGAGGCAATTTTTATGAATTCAGTTATTTTGTCTTGTGGATTGAATGTAAACATCTGTTAATATGAATAACTTATTCAGGACAGTACTAAAAATATAATTTTTTTTTATGATCCCTCTTATTTTGTTATTATTAATTCAAGTTTGCATATCCTGCAAGGGGTATGTAACTTATGAGGATGCTTTTGCAGAATCAGACTCAGAGAATCAACAATTTCTGTTTACATTAATTGCCTGATGCATTTTACATTCATCTTTAAATGAAATAACTGACATTAAAATTCCAAGTAATTACTTTGGTAATCTAAAATACTTTTCAGATGTAACTGTAATTTGATGCAGGTAATCACACTCACTCAGTCAATCTCTCTCATAATACTCTACTACACATAATACACAGCTTTTAATACAGTAATACAATAAACTTATAGTGAAGCTACTCAACGTTCCTTCGTTACTAGATCTAAAGTAGCGGAGGCTTGGACTCAGCTGTTAAATTAGCAATTAGCAGTTCTGCACAAAAGAGGGCTTTTAAAGATACTCTGTTGTAGTTTCATGCAATTACACACTCGGGCTGTCGAACTGTTGTATAATATATATTTACTAAATTTATATATATATATATATATATATATATATCAAAAAACCTCTAAGGGCTATCTGAAATATATATATATATATATATATATATATCATCAGAGTTCAGATGCAAAAGCCTCTAAGTGCTATCTGAAATTTTAATCTAAAATGACCATTTTTATCAGTCTCCTATATTTATGTTCAGTTCTTTCACTTTAATGGAATAGAAAGGGACCTATACATTGCCATTAAAGGAAAATTACTGAACCTAAACATAGGAGCCTGGTAAAAATGCTAATTCAAGAAGAAAATGACTGTATAAATACTGTAAATAGCTTTTTTTCTGTAAGTATGCATTAAATTGTTGAAACATGACCGCAAATGCATTTATATATTTAAAAACAAAACAACAACAACAAGAAAAACAGATATATTCTAATTATATGTTTACATAATTTATATATTTATTGCAAATAAATATTGCAAATATTCCTGTCAGAATATTCCACGGCAAAGGACAGTAATGGTACTGAGACACCCTGTGGGAAGAAACTGTTCTTATGCCTGGATGTTTGGATGATTTGCAGATCCTGACAGAGGGCAGAAAATGAGGTTACATTCTAGTTATGGGGGTCAGTGATGATTTGTGAAGAAGGGCAGGAGTGCACCAGTTAGTTTCTTTGTTAGTCCTGACTGTCTGTTGAAGTTTGCTTATGTCTGATTTGATGCCCCAACCACAATAGTTATGTAAGTGCACAACTAAATGACAGCTGTGTAGAGATGAAAATCTTTTAGAATTTAATCAGTTCCTCTTAAAGGGGTCATGAACTGTGAAACCAAAATTACCTTGACCTTTTGACAAATAAGAGGTCATTGTACTATAAAAGCATCCTGTAAGTTTCAGAACTCAAAACTTTGTCATTAGTCTAAAAACAGGTTGTACTGAAGGAAGTCTGCCAAAATGACAGCTTTTGGAATGTTCTACTCTATAATGTAATAATGTGGATAAGCGCCACCTCCACAGAAGAAGATCAATGCCTGCTTCAACATCACTGCCTGTTTATCCACGCCCTCTGATTTGCTCATGTAGTGTTTATGAGAGAGGCGAACCTGCAGGTCTATGCAGAAAACAAAAGATAAAGATGGCTCTGAAGACAACAAGAGGCTGTGCAGTGCCAAGCTGTGGAAAAAACAGTCTATGCATTGCCTTCCTTCTGATCCCATGATCCAGGTAATAAATAAAGTATATAAACAATACAGCGCTAATTGGCATTTATTACAGTATAGAAACGATTTTACCTTATTAACTGAAAAAAATAAAAATAAGAGACAATTAAAGTTGCCCATATATTACATTTCTGACCCGCTCACTTTTGAAATTATGGCTACGCCCCTGGTAACTTTTTCGTTATGTGGTCACTATTGCTTTTTTCTCTTTATACAGATCACTTGATGTGTTATGCGTTTTTGACCTAAATCACAGCAGCGTCCATTTATGAAGAATGTGTGCTGTCAAACATACACAACGTTAGCCAATCATATCTATATATAATCAATCATATATATAGTCTACAATCTGTCACGCCTATTCAAACAGAGTGTTCTAAGGAGGGTCAAAAACAGAAAAGAAAATAGCCTATTACTTCAAAATTATGTTTTTTGATGTAAAAATCTTAAATAACATTATGTGCACTTCAGAGAACAGTACAAAACAAAAAATAAAAAAACAAAGAGTTTGTGACCCCATTTAATGTTCACAGTTTCTTCAGTTCCATTAAAAATTTGTTTAGTACCTCTAAAGGTAGGGTTTACTGTTTACAGAAGCCAAGCACAAATTCCAGGACAACACAACAGAGTGCAAGTGTGTTAAGGCTTTTAGAATGTTTTACATTTGTGTTCTGACTTCTGCATAGGACAGTGGTGACAGCTGAGATGAGTAGGGACCAGAGCTCCATAAAAGGAAGAATCTATTTGAACAGATTTACTGATTTTGGAAATTGGGCAAAGAACCATGGACTTGGTAACTGGTGGGTTGATTGAGGAGTAGAGAGAGGGAATTCTGGTTTGACGACCTGTATAAATCCGAATGAAATACTCTTTACAACTTAATGACAGCTGAACCAACAAAATCTGACAGGATGGCAGGGATGGAGTCAGATGTTGACAGCATCAGCATGGAGTTTACGGAGCAAGAGGGAAACTGAAGTGATGGAAGGAGGGGAAATGAGCTGGAGGATGTGATAAGAGGGAATAAATCCACAAAGGTGACTAGATATAAAAGAAAAAAAAAGGAACATTGCAGGATGGAACAGAGAGTGAAGAAACGTGAAACTAGTGCAGATGGAGAAAACAAAGAAAATGATTAGTGCTGGAGAAATCAAAGTAGCAGAAATGATAAGAGGTGGGGAGGTAAAGAACGGAGGTTGTAAGGGAGTGATGTTTGGAATACGTCTCACTGTTATGAAAGAAAGAGTGAAAACTTTAAGGGTGTGAAACTAATCAGTATAACATGTGCTAGAGGAATGACAAGGGAAAAATTAAGACAGAAACCTGTTTGGTTGCATCTGAGACAAAGATTATCCCAAAGGAATTATATTATGGATTTATGAGATATAAGAGCCCATATCTAATCAGGAATTTGTACATGATGATGAATTTACAAAGGAAAGAGAAGGTGCTAGATGTGGCGAGGATCATGAATATAGAAAATGTAGAGAGGGAGTGAAGCCAAAGTACTGTTTTCAGTTCTCACTGGCAGAATGCAAGTGAATAACCATTCGTAAAACCAAAGGCCAAATTCCTGCCCCCTTCAATAAAAAGCAATGACCCTTAGACATTTGTAAGTGCAACATAAGTGCCAGTAAATTATTGTCTGAAATTTCAATCTAAACTTTGTAACACAAACCACCACCTTAATCAATCTTAGGCCATGCCATATATACTGTAACACAAATATTTTTTTTTTGTAATTTTTTTGGTCTTAGCCTTGTAGGGAACAAAATAAAATTTAATTTAAAAAGTTCAACAAACGAGAAACTTGTTCATTCTGTTATTTTTTATTGCAAAATGTCTCATCGAAAATGGCTCAAACATACTTCTTGATAGCGCTTTATTAGATATGTGGTTTAAAATGAAAATTAACATCAATATATTGGTTTTATAATACTTATATCAACAATCTGAAACATATGTGGAAAAAAAAATTAAATAAAATACACATTTTGACAATAGTTAATTCACACACAAATTAATTGAGATCAACAAACATAACTTACAAGGAATATAATAACTTCCTGCAACTGACAGCAATCACCATCTTTCAAAGTTCACTTTTTATATAGTATTGTTAACATTTGTGTGTTTAAGTCATGTAAGTAAACTGTATTTTAAGAAACTTGTTCAAGCTGCCTCTGAACAATTATTAAAAAATAATAAATAAATGTAAAAAATAATAAGACATTACATTGTTCTTACATTATTATAAAAAAAAAAACATAACAAAAATTTAAACATTTAAATTTTAACAAATAAATAAAAAGATAATGATAGAGATTATAGATAAAAAAAATACACAAAAAAAAAACCATTCTTTCTAAATTGTAGGTTATACAAGTATAATGCATTACCGTTGCCCTTTCAGGGCAAACTGTTTATACATACATTCTACAAAACTCAATTTACACACAATTAAATCACAAAAACCATCAACATCTGTTTTCATTAGCCACTTCATGGTACACACAGCATGCTCAAGCTAATTAATAGTTAATTGCTAAAATTAATAGTTTTATTTGGGAAGATGATGTGGGCCAAGATGGCAATTAAAATACTGGATCATCTTTGAGATGTTACAGTTATTATCAGTAACTTCTGGGTACTTTTTCAAACATGTATGCAGAAAAAACAAGTGCATGTCAGACTTACAGTCAAATCATGTATGTGGAATTTTGATCTATGCATAATTGACTAATAAACTTATCAAACGTTGCTCTGACGTAAATAATTGTGCTGGCGTATGGATATAAAACAGATGTGTCTACTTAAAAAAAAAAAAAAAAAATCAAGTGACTCATTCATGTGATTATCATAAAGCTCTTTTATATTTCACTCCACCAATGATGAAGCAGTACACCTATATTAGCACCTTTAACAGAACCATTTTACAGGGTATATTGTTATATCTCAAGCTATTAAAGCATAACACATTCCTTCTGTTGATTATGTAAATGAGTTAAGCACTTAAAAGTTTGCTGCCATGGGCCTTAGTCAGGGTAGAAGACATTTTTAATTTTACATGAATGAAAACAAGACTGTGCGGACAGGGGTGCCACTAAGGTTTCTGGGTAGGTCCTGTAGCCAGCATAGATGCACAAACTGCTGAACAGGATGTAATGTTAAACTGTTCTAGTTCACCCTGACTAATGACCACACAAGGATATATGGGAAGTGTCTAACATGTAGCATCACCTTCAGTTAACAAATAAGTAGTTACAATTTTTGACATCATAGAGCTACTGCAGGCACAAAATCATGTGTGAATTTATTGGTATGAATTTTATTTTATTATAAATTGCACCCAGTTGTGACAACATGTTCCTTCTTGACTTATTGAGCTTTGGAAATGAGTGTAAGTTGTTTCAAACTGTTCAGTGTGTTTCTACTTTAAAGAGATAGTCCAAAAAATATTTTCAAAATTCATTTGTATACCTTTGCATTGTTCCAAATCCAAGACTTCTGCTTGTCTTTGGAACACAAATGAAGATAATAATAATATCTCATCATTTTTGTCAAACCTACAGTACTTGCTTGACTCGCGACTCACGAGTAACCTTATTAATTCTTGAAGAAGCTTAAATGTGCTTGTGCATGTGTGCTATATGAATGTACATTGATAACTGTTCATATGTTAACAAAAGCATAAATTTAATCTGTTCATGATATATAGCGATTTCTTTAGCATCTCTTCAGAAAACTTGGATTATACGGGTTTCTTTTACCATGTATTTATGAACTTTTTGAAGCTTGACAATTTTGAGTGATTGGGCGTTCAATGGATGGACAAAAGAGAATATTGAAAATATCTTCATTTATGCTTCATTATGGTTTTGAACAAAATGAGGGTGTGTAATTAATGACATGAATTAAAAATTTTAGGTGGACTATCCTTTTAATTACCATGCCAGATTTTTTCATAAAATACAACACAGCTAAAACGAGAAAACTGTAGATTTACATATTGCCCCATTAAATAAAAACTGTAAATTCATTTTAATGTTATACTACAATACAGAAAAGGTTTAATTACATATTAATGTTATACTACAACGGCAAAAAGAACCACACAAAAACTGTATTAAAAGCAAGCAGGTGTTTCACTGAAAGGAAAAAAAAGTATCCAGTGAAATATGATTTAATCCGGTGAAATCAGAAGTTTTAAATGTATGAGACTGTTCAGTCTCAGTGCAGCTGGTCCATGAATTCACCGAAATGTTCTACACCTGGAACTCAAACATGTCTGCTTGCTTCTTGGCCAGTTTGGCCACCTCATCGCGGATGGCTTTAACTAGGGCTGAAGTGGAAAGGCTACTGAAAAGGGTGTCGGGGCTGATAGGATCTCCGGGCTCTGCTAAACTCGCCTGGGACACTGCAGTGGAGGAGGAGGGTGGATTGTCCAGACCACCCTGAGTGGCCTGGCGGTGGTGCCACAGGAGAGGGCTGCCCTGAGGATAATGAGGGTGAGGAAAGGCCTCTGCGTAGCCTGGTAGGGGCATCTGAAACAGAAAACAGGTAGCATTCAACAAGGCCTGTGCTAAAACCAGTCAGCTAGGGTGTATTGTCATTTTTAGTGAGTCTTGATCTGTGCTGCAGTTGACCAAATTCTACAGTTAAAAAGGGAACCAATAGACAAATGCACAAGGACGACACTCACGATAAGGAAAACTAAAAGCTTAAGGATATACTCAAAGTAAAATTAGTGACACTCCATTCAAACAAGTTTGAATTGTGTTATTTGGTCATTTTTATTAAACTATGAATTATGAAATCATAAACACTTTGAACGAGGGACACCTTGTCACCAGGGTTGGGCATAATTCAGAATTTTAGAAAAAGACTCCTTTTAATTGGCCACCCCACAAGATGATTTATGTACTAAATTGCCATTCAATGATATTCAACAGTCACACAACACTCATTAGACCAACACATTAGTCCAACTTATTGCGACAAATATAATTAATTTAATCATTAATCTTGAGAAATTATGCCTATGTATTCCCTGACATGTAGAATGCAGTTCCCCTTATAATCACTACACTTTTTTCTTTGAACTAAATGCAAAACTATTAAAATATTTAAATTTTGCCATGTGGCAATGCATAATGTCCATCGAATTGTTTTCTAATTCATTTATGAAAATAAATATAGACCGTAAACAAAAAAAGGAAATTCATTAGCTATAGAAATTTGAATATAGATATTGGATATTGAAATATTAAGAAAGTTCTTAACATAAGTTACAAGAAATTTGTAAGAATGTTCCTAAATATATATATGAGATATTTATTGATTGCAACACCTTTTTTTTCATAAAGACTAGTCTCATAAAGAAAAAGACTAAGTCTACAAGCAATAAGTCAATCAATCAATAAAACTTTACACTTAATTCTAATCTGATTGTCTATCATCCCCATATTTAAGTTAAATGTATATATATATATATATATATATATATATATATATATATATATATATATATATATATATATATATATATATATATATATATATATATATATAAGTGAGATGTGTTAGCCTGGTGTCATTCACTTGCTAGATTATAAAAGTAAAAAAGTTAAAAAAAGTAAAAATAATAAATAAGAATTGTACAATCTAAATGGAAAAAAAAAATAGCAGTTATATGGAATTTTATTTGTAAAGATTTTTTTTTTAAATCGTAGTACAAATGCAGTAACAGAATATGAACATGGCTATATCTATAGGATATATACATTTTATTGAATTTCATTTTTTGTTTAATTCTACTTCAATTTTTCAGCTGGTTTGCTTTCCTCAATTCAAAACCTGGAAAATTAAAGGTATTCACAATTTGATTCTGAATGGCACACAACCCTGCTTGTGACAGAGAAAAGAAAGAAAAAGAAAGAAAAGTGTTCATTTAAAGAAATATGCTCATCTACCCTGGGAATTTGTTGTTTCCACTCAACGTCAGCGATAAATTCAGTTCAGCAAATGGTTTCTAAATGACACTGGTTCTGCAAAAAGACACTGTGTGAATGCAGGCACACATAAACAGGGATAAGAAGGACAATCCAAAAAGACGAGTCTTGCGCCCAAGGGCAGGTCACATGATCTGACAGAATGCCCCCAAAATATAGAGGCACATGTGACAGACCAGTTCTGCTTCCCTTGGTTGCAGTCCATGAGGTTTATGCCACATTAAATATTATTAATGGTGCATGCACTGTAACATTGGGGTCTTCGGATGCAACCCAGTTTGTGAAGCAGAATTGGACACATGATAAAGGACGGTGTGATAACTGCATTCTTACAGATTCGGCCCACTGAGGAGGCACATCCTCTGGTTCAGGGGGATAAGACATCCAGGATGGGCTGTGGTAGGAGGAGGGTGGCGTGGAGATGAAATATCCTGTGTATCCTTGACGAGTGGCTGGGATGGCGTACACTGCTGTCATGGGGTTTCCTGTGGGACAAAAAAGGATGAGAGTTTTGTAGGGGTGGGCAATATATGCATTGTCTATGATAATACTGTAATTATCAAATGTCACTCACTTTGCAAAAAATAAAAGCACAACTTGAGAGTGTATCTGTTTACTGTGTAATGATAGCCTAGTAGAATGCAGTATGAATAGCCCCTGAATTCAATACATTGAGGCAAGTTTGAGGCAAGTTTTTGTGTTATATTTCTGAACTACATTGTTAATTTCACACGAGCCAGCATGCTTTTTTCCTCAACTATCAGATTGCAAACGTGATATTAATTTTAAACAAAAGTTCAATAAACAAGAAGTTAAGGTTGTGAGTTACATTTTAGACACAATATTCTCTGGATTATCTGTTTTACTCTATTTTCCCAATAAAAATAGTTCTAAATAAAGCCACAGATGCCACAAATGCTATAAAGCTGCAGATGCCGCAAATGCTATTCATGCTATTATCAGAAATAAAACTAAGATTAAAAAGCATTGAAGGTTTTTTTTTTTTTTTTTTTTTTTTTTTTTAGATATTTTTAACCTGTTTTATTGTCAGATCATTTAAAAATCGAGCAGCCAAACTCTCCTCAACGCGGTTCATGGTTTAAAGTAACCTACATGTGCCATCAGGGGTCCAGGATGAGTTATGCATCAAAGGGTGTTACACTTCCCTAACTTAAAATAATAATAATGCATAACTAATGCAGTATAATTCGTAAAGAAAACAGACAGATACAAACTAGTGTACACAGACATACCTAAACCCATACAATCATGCACACTAACCTGAGTGGTTGGGAATGGGCTCAGTAGTGACAGGTGGGAGTGGCGCTCTGCCTTTTGGCTTGTAGGGAACGCTGTCATGCTGACTCGGCACTGACAACTCAGAGCAATGACCCTTAGGACCAAGATCAGAAGATGACCTGAAAAACAATTTCATAAATGCATCGACATGGTTTCACCACCAGGTGATAGTATTGACTTTCTAGTAAAGTCAATATGCTGTCTTTATATATAAATTAAAAATGAGGTAAACCTCAATATGACAAATTTTGCATTTGGCAGGAATATTTCACCCAAAATAATACCCTCATGTTGTTCCAAACTTATTTGACTTCCAGTAAAAATGCTGAGCATAATGTCCTGTCTGTTCTTTTCCGTACAATGGAACTGAATGGCTGTTAAGCTCCAAAAAGGAAAATAAGTAAAATTAACCCTATAAATTCTAGAGCATTATATTTGATATACAGATTTCTAAAGGCTCTACATTTCTAAAATGTTTAAAACTGCGGTGCACAATCTACTGCATGCCCTCTGTCATCTGATGGATAGTTTATAGTGAAATTTTTACTGATTTTTATAAACGTAAAAAGTAAATGTAAGAATAACTCAGTATTATTTAATTGGCCATACATGTTTACATTGTTTTTCTAAAACCATTAATGTATCAAATATGAATAAAACCTACAGAGCTTTGGTCATAAACGAAGCATTTAAGTGTATTCTTACTTTACGAAGACATATTATTTGGAGATATAGTGACAGATGACATTTACATGCATTTTATGTAAGTAGTCTGCAGTACTGTTATAAAGATCTCATCAGAATTTAATTTTACTTTTTGGCAATATAAATATTAGCAACTGCATTTTTTCTAGTTATTTCATACATCAGACTTTAAAGTGTGGAGTGTGTTATTAGCTTTATATTCCCAATATTCTGACACCATACAATATTTTTCCATGAGGAAAAGACCAAAATTTAGTTAACTTGGAACAGTGAGATCAGTCAACAACAAATAGCACCATGATTGACATGAATAAAGAACTTGAATATTAAGCAGACATGTATTCTTTTTAATGAAATAATGACTTAATGATGACACACTATCAGAAGACTGTAGAATATAGTACACAGGTCATATGTACTACTTTAATTTACTTTTTATGTTTTTTTTTTTTTTTTTGTTTGTTTTTGTTTGACAGCTTTTTCCACATTTATTTGTCTTGTTTGGATTGTGAACATCCTCTTGTGTGCCACGGAAGACAGAAAGTCAGTTGGGTTTGAAACGATAGTAAATTATGGGAAAATATTCCTTCAATAAGTGCTGAATAAACTCATGCACTGGTCACTGCCAGAACAAAAAGGCAAAGAATGGGGATATGTTCTGACCGCTGCAGTGATGACTCAGGAGGGGGGCCTGTTCTTGGTGGGACAGGGGGTGGAGGTGACCCAAGAGCCATTTCAGGAAGCTGAGAGAACCTGAATGCCTTTTTGATAAATTTGCATATTAGCATATAGAAGCTTTTAGCAAGAAAGATAATTTCTGATATATCAATACATGCATATATATAGATCAGATCTATAACTGTACCTGTTTGGCTAGGCTGGACTGGTAAGGGTCTGGTCTATAGGCTGGCACCCACTGTAGGCCCCCCTGCCCTTGACTCGTGGTGCCTGGTGCACTGGTCACCACCTCTGAGTACGGGATGACTGGACCCAAGCCATAGGGACCCAGTGATGGATGTGGATGGTGGGAGTGATGGTGTCTGCTGGAAGTGGAGTGACCAGCTGAAGCAAGACTAAAGGCTTCTTCTAGCAGCAGATGCATCTGCTGGCGAACCTCATCTATGGAAGGCTGGGAACTCAGCGTTGATGTCTCAGATTGACCTTTGATTTGACGACCACAGCCAAAATAATGCCGGCCCACCAGTCGGTCAACGTCAGTCTCTTCAATAATCTCTGGCTCAGTCTGCAACAGACACAGAACAAAGAAACAGATGTACATATATTACAAAATCTAAGTCTAAATTGTGATGCTCAAAAAAAAAATATAATAATAATACACAATAATAGTAAGTCTTTCATCTTTTACTTAAGTTATCCCAAATCCATTTGAATTTCTTTCATTTGTTGAAAATGTCCATGCTATTGTTTACAAAACAATACATTTATATAAAGAATTAGAACAATGAAGCTCCAAAAGCTATTTTTGCTGTTGTTGATACAAACTTGATGTGCCATTGGTTCTCTCAAGTCTTGCAACTTAATGCAAAAGCATGGCTAAAATTTGAGACCTGATGGAAAAAGAAAACTATGGCTTCTTCAGAACACTTGGACTTTAGCATATTAATCATATGAACTACTTTTATAATGGTTTATGCTGTTTTGATTCGTTGGTAGCCCCTGGTCACCGTATGAAGAAGATCAGCATGGACATTTTTATAATATCTCCTTTTGGTTTGCACAAAAAAAAGAAAAAAGGTTGGGATAAAAGTTTATAAGCATATGAAGGGAAATAAATGATGACAGTTTTAACTGTTTTCATTTTTCCTTTTGGCATATCAAAAGATCTAATCAGCTGAAACATGATGGAGCTAACACAATTTCAGCTCTCGAGGAAAAACAAACAAACAAACAAACAAGAGATACAGGAAATTTCAGTGCCTGTTTTGAGCTGTTCTGTGATAATACCACAATCCTGCCAAGATCCTGAAATGATTAGTCAATTCTGGCAGGCCAGAAGTATCAGAATACACAGCAAAGACAAGACAAGGAAATAATAAAAATGTTTACAATCACTCCAACCTGTTTTTTACAGCAATGTAGAAAGATACAAGACAACAAATAAATATATTTATAACAAAAACAACAGTGACAAAGAAAGAAAGAAAGAAAGAAAGAAAGAAAGAAAGAAAAAGAAAGAAAGAAAGAAAGAAATTCTGTAAGCTAAATTATAACATGTTAAACATATTATACATAGAGTTTTGTACATAGAACTTTTCTAAATTAAGATGAAATTCATTTTCAGTTCGCTGGAGATTAAAAAAAAAAAAGGAGATTAACTTTTTCAGCAAGCTGCAGGTAAAACTGTCCAGATTAAAAATAAATAAATAAATAAATAAATAAATAAAGTGACAAGATATATTCTGATAATAAGCTACACCTGCACACTGCTTGTTCCCACAACAGCCCTACCATTTTGAGATGCTTTGTGAATCAGGTACTTTCCTGTCCATCCCAAATTACCATTTTTCATTTTAAATCTTTTCATAACTTGACCCCTGAGCTTTCATTGGAACAAGTGAATTCTGTGATGGCAAAATGAAAACACAACGAGTGCTCATTATCTTCCAAATTATCCAAATCTCTTATGCTTTGTGAGTCTCTCGTGTGTCTTTCTATCTTAAACACACAAATACTCATAAAACACACAATAATAGCAGAAATAAATGGTTCAAATCCTGGTTATCTTAACAATGTGGGAGTTGTTAATTCATCAGACCTCTGTGGTGCACAGGCCAAATGAGAAAGGGCTGCAGTGATTTAAGACTGCAACAACCCACCAACCTGATGATTCTGTGTATTTTGTCTTTCCCTCTTTTCTCCTCTCCCACAACCCATCTATCAGGAATATACCAGACTCAGAAAGAGAGAGAGAGAGAGAAAGAGAGAGTGTTTCGGTGGAGAACCCAATTGCAGGTATTTATTGAAACAACACTTGAACTGAACAGGTAATTACTGCAAAATGTGAAATGGAGTAACTGATGAAAACCTGGTGACAATCCTGAGCCCCTGCATCTTTAATCGCTAATGGTAAAGTCCCCTTTTCAGTCATGAATGCTGTAAATGAATGCTGTGCCAGAAGCTATTTGTACACTTTAAATGGTGTTTCAGATTAAAGAAATTTAAAGAGAAATGCCCTGCTCCATGGTATAACAACCCAACTTGTGAGCTCAAGAAGATTTTCAAAACACAGGTGGAAGAGTACAGTTTTATTTGGAGTGGCATGGAAGGATATTGTCTCTACCTATAGAGAGGGTCTGAAAGCTCCAAGAACAGCATATTTCCAAGAACATTTCCAAACTTATTCAGTAGCCAGAATGACAAAAAAAACGAAGATATGACAGATCCTGATATTCCCTCACAGCACAGTTATGCTTAGGTTTGGTAGGGTTAAAAGGATCGTTCACCCCAAAAAAAATCGAAAATACAGAAAATTTTTGTGTACAATCTACAAATCCCCCACAATGCAGAAAAAAATGCACAGCAATGAAGGGGTGAAACTAAAACATCTAGAGTGCAAAACAACACACCATCTCACACACACCTATGACCTGGTGTGACTGTAACACTGCAACTATGTAAAATAAAATCAATAAATCGACTACAATGCAGTAAAAAAGTGGACAGTAAGGAAGGGGTTACACTCTAAAACATCAAGAGTGTAAAACAGATACATCCACTCACACACACTCACAGACACACAAATACAGAATTACATATTCACATTAATTGGTATGGCTCTAACCATATAGCAAAAATGAGTCCGAAGACTGAAATAAGAGGTTAAAATCAGATCAGACCCAGACGGATTAAGCTCTGATAAAGCATTCCTTTTCATTTCTGTTACATTTTTATAGAATTTTAATGTTTTAATGTAACAAATTGCTTTCTGTGTTCAGGTTTGAATGGAGGAATAATAATGCAAAAAAAAAAAAAAAAAAAAAACTAAACTAAACTTATAAAACAACAACAAAATATATATATGCAATAATCTGATGTGTTTTCAAAGTGTATATATATATATGAACCTTGACAAAAAGTAGTATTTGAGAATGCTTGAATATACATTTAAATCCACAACCTAATAAAAGTAAACAATTATGTGTAAAAACTACTAGGGAATTGACAAGCCTCTCTATAGAGTCCTATACAGGAATCTAGTGGTTACACCATGAAATTACAGGGGTTTTTTTTTGTTTGTTTGTTTGTTTTTTGCTCTCACCAGGAGATGCTATTCTGCCTTCAAAAATTTGATTTTAAAGGCCTAGTTTCTATTTTAATCAGAAATACTATTTTCAATGGGAAAAAATTATAATTATTCCATAAATATTGATTAGTACCATGAAATTCTCTCAAAATACAAAAGAAAAAATATTATTGAAAAAAAAAATATATTAGATTGATTTTACTGAAGAAAAAAAGTAACATTTCAGGTGTCCTGTCACTTTTGACCGCAAAGACCATAAGTGTGTCTCCCAAATGAGGAGCGCACAAGGGTTAAAAGTTTATAAACTGTAATCTCTACCACTAACTGTCGTACATCCGAACATGAGAGAGTGCCATTCCAGCAGATGGTGTAGGACATAGGTGTCGCCATTTGTGGCCAGGCTTTAGCACAGTTTAGATCCTACCATAATCACTATCAGTTTATTTGTGTTAATGAAGACATGTCAGATCACACATAAGTTCCACAGGGATCAGTATTAGGCCCCCTGCATTTTTCATTGTATAATCATCCACTGGGCAACATTCAGGAAACATGAAGTCATTATTAATTCCCAGTGATATTCAGCTTTATACTATATCAAGTTAGTGCATTAGTGAAGTTTACATGGTTATACATGGTTTTCCACTGCAAGGATGATCAACTGTCCTTTGAAATTATGTGTATTGCATGTACTGTTAATTTTTTCATATGAACATTGTATGAGTGCTCAAACTGATGATACCTTTCAGTGCTATAGAAATGCATTTGACTAGACAATATGAGTAACAAACTAGTTACCAAAGTTTGTAGAGCATTTGAGCATTCTACTGTACCATGATGTCACAAAAGTGAAGCCATAAAAACATTCTATTGAATTAACAGGGAATTTTACGATTTTAATGAGAAAACATCACATAACGAGTCAGTGGTTTTACAAATATATTAAACAAATATATAGTTATCTGTTTAATGTTGGGAATTCCCCCTGCATATTGAAAAGTAACGTACCATATTCATTACAGTAGCAAACTTCAGATTAACATGATAAACATAAGACAGACGACATCCTCAACATATCTCTGTCATTAATTACCCTCATGTCATTCCGCAAGATATTCGTTCATCTTCAGAACATGAATTAAGATATTGTTGATGATATCCAAGAGCTTTCTGACCCTGCATAGACAGCAACGGAACTACCATGTTCAAGGCCCAGAAAGGTAGTAAGGACATCATTAAAATAGTCAATGTGGCATCAATGGTTCAACCTTAATTTTATGAAGCTACAAGAATATGTTTTGTGCGCAAAGAAAACAAAAATAATGACTTTATTTAACAATTTCTTTTTAGAACGCAGTATGAACAGTCCAGTCATTATATACATCAGTGGCCTAGGGGAATTTTGGCCTCTTTGGAAATCTGCTACTGGAATTCTATAAGCTGGATCATTAGATGCTGAAGCTAAACTAAAATTCTTACAATGGTTTCCTTAAAAAGTACCTTCATACAGGTTTCAGACAGTGTTTCTTTCTTCTTTCCTGTAAATCAAATGTGAGATGTGAAGTACTTGTACAAGAGATGTGGTGCAGTGCACCACATAAAACAGTCCTTCTTACAGCATCAGTATGAGGATCTGCATTATCTGCACTATTTAGCCAACAGCAACTAATTCCAACTGTAATCGATAGAACTAAAGATATTTCTCACACAGAGTCAGAATCCACATTACGTACAGGGACACAGATGAAAAGAGTTGAATCTACAAGAGTATAACTTATTCAATATGGACACAGACAAAACTGTGTGCTTTTTATATGCTACACGAGTAAAGAGGACAGTTTTCCACTTACGCTGAAAGTAATTATTGTAATGCTGAAAATAGGTAAGCTATTTCAAAAATAACACATAAGCATGTTTACAATCGCTGAGGTGTACATAGTCAGCATGTGAATTTAACTTAAGATCTAGGACACGACTGCATTTGTGCCACTGACTCTGGGTTGATAATGTCACATGTAAGCTTCTTGCTTAGAAGCTTTATTTATGTATTTACTGTAAAGAAATAAGAAGTGGTCAACATTGAATCCATTCTTTATTCCCATCTGCAAACCAAACCATCGTGCCTATGTTTCCATCATGATGAACTTATGATTATTCTTCCAAACAACCTGCACTTGTTTTTGTTTAAAAAAATAATAATAATAAAATCATTAAAAAACAAAAAACAAACAGCACATCCTGAGTAGACTAGCAGCAACAACTAACCAACAAACTAACAACTAACTCAATAACAATCAAGCAATTCCTTACAAAATCATTTGTAACTGTTCCATGTTATATATCTATGCATCTGGCAGATGCTTTTATCCAAAGCCATAACCTTGTTGTTCGTGGTACCATGCTCTGCCAGCTGTGTTTCTGAAGCCTTACTATTTTTGCTAATGTTTTATGCAGCTTTTCATTAAGAACACTCACATCATAGCCACTGTTACGGATCCCCTTTCTGGGTCTCTCTCTCATGACCAGAAGATCCACCTCTGTTCCTCCAGGACTGTTTAGAGACTGTCTGCTGCGATGTGTGGGGTGACTCACTTGAGAGGGTCTGATACCATCACACACACACACACACACACACACACACACACACACACACACACACACACACACACACACACAGAAAGAGAGAGATACAGAGTTTAGAACAGTAACATCTGAACACATAAATGGGACTATGTAAGGCCTATTTATGTGTCCATGTATGATTCTGCCATTTCCACTTAAATAGATTTTTATGTTAGACAATATACTGGCAGTCATTTTTTGGGCTGCTCTCTAGAGTGAATATATTACTCCATGCTGCATATGCGGTAATCCGAAAAGGAACATTGCTTCAGAGGAAGAGAAAGTTACATTTTGATTACATTTTGTATTATAAAGACTTTTTTTTCTTTGAATGAAAGAACTGATTATCCATTTAGTAAGACCATGAAAATATGTTACATGCGTTAAGTGTTATGGTTTCAGTATAGGCTCAGTTCTTAAAAAAAAAAAAAAAAAAAAGAACTATGTATTGATTAGATAATATATATAGACCTATACATTTTTAATAAAATAAACTTTTAAAACAGTCAACTCCACGTCTCCATGATGCTCTGGTGTCAAGATATGATAGGGGCCTTCAGCATATTGCCCAAGAGTTGATGTTTTAATCTGTTTTATCTTAAAAAATGTATCATATCAAAGTTAAACTTGTCATCACAACATCAATTGCATGCCAATTTTTGCCCAGATAATGCAGCTGTGGTGAGATGGATTTACAATGACATAAAACATGAAAAAACATTTTTCTAAACATGAAAAAACATTTCAAAAGATACATTTCTTCACAGTAAGAAAAACTCTACTCTGTGAAAAATCATCTGGGAGCTGATGAGAAATACTTTAATAAGCACAAAGATTGAGTCGCCATGTAGGCAACTTCATCAGATTTCATCATTCTGAGTCCTGCGTCAAAGCAATGGGCCAGTTAGACAGCAGATCCCAGTAAAGTAGAGGTTAGCATTTTCACACAGAAAACACACCAAAAATAACTATTAAAGGGTCACTGGAGATGTAAAAGTTTCACCAAATGTCAACAGGAGTTTTAAAAATACATAAAGTTAAGTACAGGGTAGGTGATTTGGTTCAAAAACATTTTATTTTATTTATTTATTTCTTAAGTATGCTGGTTAAATGTCCCAACAGCAATCACTAAGTTAATTGGTCTAAATTATGTTTATGTATTCATATCATCAGTCCGAACATTACAATAGGCTGTCATGCCTGACTACCAAATATGTAGTTGTATACCTCTGCGGAACCTGTTTGCACAGATATGATACATCATCAGCACATTCCAGCGAGAATGAAAGGCGGTATTATTGTAATATTATGCGCTTTATACTGTAATGTTTTTTCAGGGGTGAATGAGACATGAGGTAATCTGACAGCATTGCATTCAATCCTTCACCAACACATCTCTCATCATGTAGCAGGTTAGTCTCTGGTCTGCCTGAGTGCCTTCATGAGTGATTATGCAGGGAGGGTAGGGATCTTGCTTATAAAGCTAGCTTG